>NC_056721.1:7381422-7597000 GCF_018831695.1 Puntigrus tetrazona | reverse complement strand
TCATTTTTGTGTGACAAAGACTATGTCATAATATGCTATTAATTAACTATTAACTGTAGCATTAATAAAAAGTATTTATTTTATCAACCAGACTTTCAACACCAGCAAATGCAAAATCACAAACAAATAAAAATATTGGCTGTGGTCTCCCAAACGAAACTGCAGGAATATTTTAAAACCTACAAACAAAATGATCATGTGAAGTGTCATTTTGCATTGTTATTATAATTCAAAAGCATAGGCATACATACACTTGCTGGAATTTTTATCAATATTCAGTATACACAGGAGGAAGGTCATTTTACGTAATTCTCCATTACTAGAGTGCATATCTGGTTTTTGAGCTGCTTTTAATGAACTGACCAAAGATAATGGATTCACTAATTAGGAGAGCAATGACAAGAACAGCTTTAAGAGCTTTCAGCAGAACAATGACTTCTCTGGGAACATGAGAGGCAAAAGAGTTCCATTTCCAGAAAAAGACCTTATACATTGATTAGATGAAAGGAATAACTAAAGGGAAGAACTCATTGGTGTTAATACATGTGATAATACATGCATATTTATTTGTAACTTTACTATGACAGTATATAAAATGGGATTGTGAGTGTAAGTGCAAGTATTAAAACACTATCCACCACCATTAGTATACCACCATTAGTGCAGTAGATTTTAAATACAAAAATCTTGTAGTTTCTTTTTCTTTTTATTTTTTTGGCTTGCCAAGTGCGTTCTCTGATTAGTCAAAGCACTGGAGCAGCATGTGGTGGAGGAGCAAATCAAGCGCATGCACCTGATTGCATGTTCCTAAACCCAATCCAAACAATTCTGAGCATTTCTAAGAAGAGAGGACTTGAGGAACATAAAATGATTGGAGAACATGCACTCGTTTTGCTATTTTGGATCTGCTCTCATGCTCTTCATGTATGAGCCAGTCTTGCTTTCTTTTAAAATATGTTGGCAAATAATGCATTGTAAATTCTTAAGCCATATAAAATATATATTCAGCAATTGATCTCTAACTTGATTAGTTGATCTCTAACTAATTTCTGAGGAAGAATGCAGCACATATCAAACCAACGCTAAATTAAAAAAACGTAATGTGAAAAAAAAAAAAAAAGCCGATAAAGAACACTACATAAAAGTAAACCACTTTCCCTTTTTCACTTACATCAAAACCTATTTTGGTGCATTGTATTTCAAAACACTTCTGCTGTTATTGAGATGGGTTATGGTAGGTTAGAGAAAAGCTAGGTGGTATGGGTAGGTTTAAGGAGGGTTTAGGAGTGTAAGGGATGGGTCAACAGTCTAATTATAAATGTAATTAAACATTACCAGATGTAATTGCATGCAGGTATTTTTGTTCATATGGGTGCTGTAGGAACATATAGGTAATGTGTTCAATAGATTCATTCAAATAAGTATAGAAGTTAAGTCCACTTAATATGAAGTGTCTAAAGTCAGAAAAGAGCTGTGTAGAGATGTCATCAATATCATACACACACCATTCACATTTTTAATTTTACAGGAGAAGTATTGCACGTGAAAGTGTTTTTATGACCAAAATTTTAGGACAAGAAGAATTTTTTTCATTAAGATTATTTAACAATCATTGTATTTGTAGTTTATTTGACTTACATAACCTAGCGCTCTTTAGTTTCATTTGGATAAGTTGCATTCATGCTAACTCTAAATTCCTACCTGCGCTAAAACAATTAGCTATGTTATGGCTGTTTGGGGTGAGGATAGTTGATAACAGTTCATTAAAATGTTACATCCAACTCCTTATAATGATTCCAATGAGTCAGTTATCCAATCACTTGTTCTGTTAAGGCAAAGTCATGTAGAGAGTTTTGACATTGCGCATCAAGGGATTTATGTAAACTGTGTTTCCATCATTTGTGCATATGTTAGTATTGGATTAAAAACACCATTGGCCTCAAATGAGCACGCACTTTTTGTGCATGTTTAGAATGTCTGTCCTCTTAACATTTCCATCCAGCATTTTTTATGCAATATTCCAAAATTCACATAAAAAATAGGTAGATGGCAATACGACTAGTGACTGAATATAGTAGCAGGCACACACACACACACACAAACACACACTGAAATGCGCACAGCAATTGATTTTGGTAAATTTGAAGTTCTAAAAGGAATACAATGTAATGTTTTTGACACTTTAAATGGCTCACATTATTCAAAACTGATTATTCATTGTTCTTCAAAAGGCCTTTACATAAATTATAAGTGTAGGTCTTACTTCACACTTTTACATCTATCCCAGTCTGTGTCATTAACTCATATAATCTGTGGTTATGCAGTACGTGTCAAAGTAAAGTTTATTTGTAGTCACTACCATATATTAATCAGAAATCTAGAACATTGAGTTATTGAAGCTCAAACAACTTTCATCCCCAGTCTTCCCTATATGAACTGATACTTAATATAATACATAACTTAAAAGATGAATTCAACACCAATCTGTTTTGAGTTCTAGTCATAACTACTTTATGGGCTCTAGAATGCCATTGAATGTGAGCATTGGCATTCACAGGCAACAGCTCTGTGCAGTGGACCCCATTCCTGCAGTCCAACACGCCAATTGCATGCTCGCTTAAAACTTTATGACATCTATGGCGTTGTGCTGTGTGATAAAAACTGCGCATTTTAGAGTGACCTTTTTATTGTGGCCAGCCTAAGGCACACCTGTGCCGTACCTGTGAGGTGGATGGATTATCTCAAAGGTGAAGTGCTCACTAACACAGATTTAGACAGATTTGTGAACAATAGTTGAGAAATAGTCCTTTTTGTACCCCCCATAATGTCCCTTTTTCTGACCCGCCTCATTATTTGCACCTTCACTTTTCAAGCGTGCCACTCATTTCATCCAGAAATGGCCAGTGTTAACCGTGTTTACTCTTCCTGTTGTCATTGTATTTAAAAAGCAGATAAACCATGAGAGACATGTTTCCACCAACCCTCAAAAAATCCACATTTCTTGTTGTGCGCTAACATAACCCTACATCCCCTTTGGAGATTGTATTTACCGCAGAGATTAAACCAGGTGAAGGGAGCCCTGGGAGAGACAACAGAATTGATCACATGTTGCTCCTTTTTCATCCTTTCCTCAAAGAGAGGGGGGTTTCGAAAAAGCAATTAAACCTGCGTGCAGAGCAGGAATTTAAACTGATGCCGGAAACGGGCCAGAGGGAATGTGACAGGTACATGGTAGAGCAGCCCAGAGTGAGTCTCATCTGCTGCAGCTGCTGTGCACTAATTAGCCCAGCAACAGTGACAAAGCATTAAGAGCTCTGATACGGGCTCCCAGGCAGAATTGAGGGAATGCTGGGTAGTCGCAGATCCTAGAGTCACTTAAATGTCGGAAAGATATGGCAGCGATCATCGAGCTCCATCAGTCATGCTGTTTGAGTGACTAATTCATTTGATCGCCAAGCTTGCAGTTCCCACAATACCTCTTTGGTAAAAATTCAAGCGTTAATTAGCTTGTAATGCTTTGTTGCTCTTTTAACATATTCCTCTGATGTTTAAATACATGAGAGCCTGTTGCTTGGCTAGCTCTTGATATGAAAGTGAAATTCTTAGCGAATAGGCCTTTTAGTTGTCAGCTTTCTGCAAGTGAAATGATTATAAACAATGCACTGAAAACTGAACTATATTATCTAGTTTGTGCAGTCTTTTGAGTGATAAATACAAAATATTACATTCAAACGACAGAAAAACCTGTACTAGACCAGCAGAATTCCCCCAAATGTTGTCCCAACTAGTCAAATGAAGAATTTTAAATCAAACTATATAGTTAGTGGTTATAGAATTTTTGTTTTTGTTATTTGCTGAATTTTTAAAAGTGGCTTTTTAAAAGATGTCTTTGTAAGGTATAAGGTGCTTTCAGAAACATAGCTTAGAACAATTTAAGTTCACTTCACAGTGTTCTTTAAAGCTAGTATACATGGTTACTAAAATGATAGATCTATTTATTGTCAATTTTCTAAACAAGAAATCAGTAATGAAGTTGTCAGCTGAATGAGCTGAAAGTTGCATTTAGAGAAATAAAAGAAAAGCAGTGTTACTAATATTTTAGAGAACCTAAAAGTCTGAGTGTTTGAAGTTGCATTTAATTCTTTTGCATATTTCTTTACTAATTCCTCTTTTGCCTCTTTTCTTGAGGTTTGTGTATTAGGTGTTGTAGATACATCAACGAGTGCATTAGATTGCATTGACTTTCATTCTCAATTCTCAAGACTGATATTTGACCTGATAAACTGAGCAATAAAAGGTGCATTAAAAACATCAGTCAAATGTGGGCTGCTTATCAAGATTATAGTGCGGTTATGGTATTATCATCAAATAACAGACGTTGTTCATTCAAAATTACCCTGTCATGACTGACACCCGTGAACAATAAAAATCACACCTCAATGAATGGGGGGCCACCCACATTAAAATCAGATCCCTCCATCTCCTTTCTAACGGTTCCTTGTTTATGTCTTATAGAAATTTCTCAAACGATCCTCCATCCACAGTTTTTGACATTTGCTTCTGTAGGTCAGAACATAGCATACACTCAAGCATTTCAAAAAGGTCTTTGTCTTCCTGTTTTTTCTAGATCTTCCTGTCAGATTAGAAAGTTTGTTGTTTTGTATTGTGAGAGTTTGTAAGTTTTGGCTTCATGAGAAATTCATTTCACCCTTACATAACTTACGTTTGTTTGTTTGTTGTTTGTGTTTGTGTGTGTGTGTGTGTGTGAGAGAGACATGGTCACATCACAGTCAGTTTTGTTAAAATAAATAGTTTACCCAAAAATTAAAATTTAAAATCGACTCTTTATGAATATCTTTGTTCTTCTGATCACAAAAGAAAGATGTTTTAAAACCTCCATAGTAGAAAAAAAGTACTATAGATTACTAGAATACTATGTCAATGTTGACCCAAAACAGCCCGGTTACAAGCTTTTCTCACAATATTTTCCTTTGTGTTCCTTTGTATGACAGTCGGGCTTGTCGGTTTGGTGTGAATCGGCGTAAATGAAGATGGCACAAACAGAAGTTTTAATGTTACATGATCATACCCAAAGCATTCCAATATGTGAATATTATCATAACAAAATGAGCTGCATGAAATGAAAAAAAGTTATCAACGTCACTGATATTCAAAATGGTAGGCAATCGCTGCTTTGTTAGCTGCTGATATAGTTCGAATGCTCATTGGATGTAGTCTGTGCAGTGTGTTCAAGCTCAGCTTTTTGCCTGCCGATGCAGGCAACAACACCATATGCTTTCGTCACAGCTAGCTGGTTGGTGTTGACTTTGTGTGTTCCACCACACACAAAAAGCACATATAAAGTAGTATTGCATCCTTTATATCCACAAAGGATCTTTTTTTATCATATTTATAAAAGATAAATTTTTATGATAAAATCTTTATGATTCTCTCTGAAAACAGCTGAGCTCCTGGAGCGCGCCATGGGCAGAGATAAATGGTGAGCAGCTCTTACAACATACAGACATTTGATGCCGTTTTCACATTACCATCTGCAGTTACAACTCATGACCATTTTTTTTTTTTTTTTTTTTATAGTTGGGATTGTTCCATCCTTTAGTATCAAATGAGCACTGAACTGTCTTTGTTTCTAAACCGTTTGTCAACAAACACTTGCAAAACTCTTTTGCTGCACCAGAAAAACAAATTGCATCCACTGTGTGCAGGCGCACTCTTCCGGGAGAAATGCCCATATTAGGAGTTCCACTCTTCATGACATCATGAAGAGCCATGCTCAAAAAAAAAAAAAAATCTAAAACTTGTATGAAGGAGTGTATTTGTATCTGTTTCACATTCAAATTGATTTTTTGAAACTTTTCCAACTATTTAACAAGTGTAAATAACTCAACTTGCATGAAAAAGCATTAGACCCCTTTTCATTATGTTTTATTCATAATAGCACGTCTGTACAGGCTGCAGTGTGTGTTTATTGTCAGATAGTTACTCATGTGTCATGTGTCTTCAACTGTAAGAACTTTGTTTTAAATACAGCCTTCATTCCTCTAATGAGGATTTGAATTTTCTAATTAGCAGCCTTGTATCACACTAATAAATGGTGAACTTTTATTTTCTTCTGGCTTCTGGTTGGTCAATAATAAAATTCCAAAAAGGAGTATGTATGTATGTATGTATATATAGTATATGTGTATGTATATATATATATATATATATATATATATATATATACACACACACACACACACACACACACACTTTTTAACTTTATAATGCTTTTGAGAATTTGGGATCTTATATATATAATCAGCAGTTGCTAGGAATTTTAAGACTATGTGCGGTGAAGGACATTTGTGAATTTGTGATATGAAAAAACATTGAACAACTTGTGCGTGCATATTCAGATTTAAAACTAAATTAAAAAGAAAGAACAAATGTTTCACGCTCTAAATGGCTCAAGGTCAATTATAACCACCATCTTAATAATAAGTTAATAAGTTTACTACGAAAGTGTAGGTGCTCATATAATTTGCTGCGAAGCCAGAGAACCGTTATGAATTTTTGCACTGTGTACAAGTTATTGTGCATGCGAGTTTATGAGTGTCACTTGAACGCAAATACGCTTCCCGTTTAAATGCAAATTAGAGAGGCTCTTGTACAGTAATATGCAGCACTTCAGTCTATGGGGTCTTAGCTTAACTCTTCTAATTAGATCAGTTTCAGAGACAACAGAAATACAGTGCTGAGTGGATCACGACCTGTGTGGAGTTTAAGACATAATTAGCTGGGTGGTTCAAAGACTGAGGCGTCTCTACCTTGAAAGGGGAAATAGAGGGTTAATGGGCTGCTCTACTGCAGATTTCCTGGGACGTAATAGGGTTAAATGTGTAAACATCATGATGACCTCAAGCTCTCATGCCTTGATGACCCTCTGGACAGCTGAACTCCTTTCCCCTGGCGCCAAAACACTCAGCCTCAACTCTAAATGTCAGGGTGTCCTGGGAATGTCCTTGTTTTATCTCAGAATGATAGTTTGTGAAAAATGAGAGATGTGGAGGTGGTTCTGGGAGCACTTGGTAAGAGTAGGCAGCTACGCCAATTACTTGATGTAATTGACTTTTCTTAAATGTTCAGGTAGTGTCAGATAAATACAAATTAATTTGAGTTGCTATCTATCTACCTATCTATCTACCTATCTATCTATTATACACACACACACACACATACATGGGTTGGGCAATGAAACTGAAACACTGGCCAATTTAGTGTTGGAGGTTTCATGGCTATATTTGACCAGCCTGGTGGCCAATCTTCATTGATTCCATCATTAAGAGCACCGTGAGAAGGTTTAATTAGCAGAGTAATAGCAGTTTTGCTTAAAATATTGCAATGCACACAACATTATGGTGATACATCAGAGTTGGTGCACATCTTACTGCCGCATCTGTGACTCAGACAGCAAGTCTTTTTGTGTTGTATCAAGAGACACTGTATCTTAATTAATCTTAATTAATAATGTCAGCATACCACCAAGAAGGAAGAACCACATCCAACAGGAGTAGCTGTGTATGCAAGAGGAAGATGTCTGAAAGCGATGTCTGGGTGCTAACCCAGATTATATCTAAAAAACATAAAACCACAGCTGCCCAGCTCACTGCAGAATTAAATGTGCACCTCAACTCTCCTGTTTCCACCAAAACTGGCCGTCAGGAGCTCCACAGGGACAATATACATGGTCAGGCTGCTATAGCCAAACATTCGGTCAGTCGTGCCAAAGCCAAATGCTGGTTTCAGTGGTGCCAGTGGTGAAAATCTTGGGCTGTGGATGTGAAACACCTTTGTACTCTGATGAGTCTGCTTTCATTGTCTTTCCCACATCCGAGAGAGCTACGGTGTGGAGAAACCTAAAGAAGCATACCACCCAGACTGCATGCCCAGAGTGAAGCATGGATCAGTGATGGTTTGGGCTGCAATATCATGGCTTTCCCCTAGGCCCAATACTTGTGCTAGATGGGCGCCTCACTGCCAAGGACTACCGAACCATTCTGAGGTCCATGCGCACTCCAATGGAGTAAACATTATATCCTGAAAGGCGGTGCTATGTTTCAAGATGATAATGCACCAATACACACAGCAAGACTGGCGACAGAGTGGTTTGATGAACATGAAAGTGAAGCTCAACATCACTCCACGGCCTCCACAGTCACCAGATGTAAATATTATTGAGCCACTTAATGAGTGTTTTGGAGGAACTAGTCAGTAAACGTCCTCCACAAGCATCAAGTAGTGACCTTGCCACTATTCTGCAAGAAGAATGGCTCATAATCCCTCTGGCCACTGTGCAAGACTTGTATCTGTCATTCACAAGATGAACTGATGCTGTTTTGGTTTACACCATACTAAATGCGATTTAAAATATATGAATTATTCCAAACTTTTGACTGGTAGTGTAATTTTACCCAATGCTTTCTACAAGAGTTAAATCAGTAGAGAAATAGTGGCAAATAAATGTCTATTTCCTACTATAACGCCTTCAACTGGATATGTGGGTAATGAAATAACATATGTTTTTGGCTAAAATATCAGGCTAAAATCTTGTGTTTCTCCCCGTTTTGTTCCTCTCTCTTCTCTCAGGCCAGGGGTAAGGGATGCAGTCAGGCAGCTGGTGATCGCTCCTGACAGGCTGCGCGTCTATTCTGCCTGGGAGAAAAGGTTGAAGAGTGAACCTAAAGATCAGAGACGGTGCTAGCGCTTGTTTCTCTCTCTCATAAAAATGCCAGCCGCCTTCGCCGTCTCCGTCAGTATCCACCTCCGCCTGCCGTTCGCAGTCACACAGACATGGCTAGCCTTAATGGGGCCCTGAGTGCTCCAAACAAACCCTGGCTCTGGTCCAGCCCTGTCACCTACCGCTGCCTTCCTGTTGAGTGCCACTAAAACACAAAGCTGGGAGGAGTGACAAAAATGATAGCACAGAACGATGCATTTATATGAAGACACATCATCTACTTTCACTAATGTATTTTGTTTTTTATGTAGCACTCCAAATTTAGTTGAATTGTTTTTGCACCTTTTCTCACTGAACTGTAATGTTCTGTTCAGGGTTACTGTAGTTAACTAAAACTAAAACCATTCAACTTTTGTTAACTAAAAGAAATAATAATAAAAAAAGCTTTATCTGGACTAAATTCAAACCCCAAAAGTTATTTTTAAAGCAAGCTGACATAATTTCTAATTTTTATGATTGGCTTAAATTGAACAAATTGAAACCAAAAAATGACTAAAGATGTTTTTATAGGTAACTATAACATTTATATATTACATTTTTTTAATTAATATATTACTAAATTTTTTTTTTTTTTTTTTTTTTTAGAAAATATGCATTCTATGTGTAAACAAAGAAAAATAACTATCTATAAAATGACATTACAAAATGATTTCACATTCATCAGCAGAATCTCTGAGACGCCAACAAAAAAACAAGCAAATGAACAGAACATGAGTTAATAGAGCAGTAATGGCACTGACTGCCATTTTAGGGAGACCATATTTAGTGACATAGAGTCATTTTCTGTGTCTGATGCACCTCTATTAGAGAAAATAATTGAGACAGCTGGTGGATGAGTTATTACACAATATCTGGCTGGCTGGGAGAGAGGCGCGTGAGTGTGGTTGGTGGCAGCTGCTCTGGGTCTCTTGAGCAGTGAGATCGATGAGTGCCAAGCCTCTAATTCTTTAATGCACTTTCTGCTGGCCTCTTCTGCTTTCATTCACTGTGAGTTTTGCAGCACTTATTCTCCGAGAACCTCAACTGAAAGAAAACTACAGGCCGAATCTATCCATCTGGAAAATTACCGTTTCGTGAAAAGTAGTCTCTTTAGGACGTTGGTTGGAAAGAAAGACTTGAAACCTAAGAGGACTCGTGACGGCAGCAGAAAAGGAAAGCCATAATGGAGGTGAAGCAAGCTGCTTTATGATTAACGAGTACTTTAGTTCTTCTTCAGAATGAGAAAAAAATTATGACTTTAAATGATTTAAAAGAGAGCTGAAAAAAAGGATAGTTAGATGTATTGCCACATCAGGACAATCATGCACTAAAACAGACATTTTCAGTTATTTAATACGGCTACTATAAATAATACTATATTTTCTCTATGCAACTATGCAACAATACTATGATATATGATATATTTATGATATATATGTATGCACATATAGTGTCATTGTAATTACAAATATAATTATTTACAATCTTATAGTACAATTTTTTTTTCCATATTATCATATTTGTGCATTACAAGTTTAAAACCCCTGCTTTAGAGAGCAGAGTGATTTTTCATGCCATTTAATGTTATAGATGTTTTTCCTGTTTCCTCACTCACACTACCATTCATAAATTACATTGTAAAGTATATTTAATTATTTAAACTATAATATTTCACACTGTTTTGTCCTCTTTTTAATCATATGAATGAAGTGTCTTGCTTGCTAAGACGGCATTGATTATCAAAAAAAAGAGTAAAACAGTGTGACATATCATTTAATGTGTTGTATTTTGTATTATTTTGATCTAGTTCATAAAAGGATGTCAAACGGAGAAAGTTGAGCCCACACCGTTCTTCTAATCACAATTCTTTTAAGTAAAATCATTTTAATTAGAAGACCAGTGTGTGCTCAAATAAACCAGTTTAGTGACCTTTTCTGAAGCAGATTTTAAATGCTAGATCAAAGCTGAGGAGTCACTGGACAGAGACTTGCTAAATAGAAAGGTTTGTTTGACTAACAGTTTCTGCAAGTCCTTTGGGGGTAATTAGTGTCTTTTGAGAAACACCATCTCTTCATTTCTGAACAAATTAAAGATTCCTCTGAACTCACGGGTGGTTGAATTCTGGGTCCGTAAAAGTGAAGACTATTATTGCTAATGGCTGCAGAGTATTCAGGCCTGTTGATCAAGTAATGAAGCAGTTTATATTTCCTAGCATACTTTTTGTAAAGGAGAGGTGAAGGAGGTCAAGTTTACAGAGACCACTGAGAGCCGAGTCTAGCCTCGATCGACCTCTCTGTCTTTGTGTAAACATGATGCTCTTTGAATCCAGGTGTGACGTCGTTTGAATTGTCATAACAGCATAAAAAATGAGAGGGAAAAAAGGGCTATTTTTCAAAGTGAGTCACTCCCCGTGCCCTTTTCACGGTCACTCTGATGACAACCCTGTCACAGCAAGCCTTTCCTGGTAACAGTGGGAGGCCACCTTAAAAAAAAAAAAAAAAAAAAAAAAGAAAAAGAAAAAACTTCTTAAATTACTCAAGGAGAAAAGGATTAAATGAAATGTCACAGAACCGGATGAATATTTTATCAAAGACAACACTATGATAAAACTTTATGCCAGAAGAATTACATGTTGACTGCTTTGATATTTGCAGTTCTCAACCAATCCCTTGAAACATAATTAAACGCTTTCAGGCTTTTCTTTTCAATCTATTCTTCATGTCACGCATCATATTACTCAAGCGCGCCTCACCTTATGAGATCATTTTTCAGAAGCAAAGTCTCAGTAATGCTTTACGATTTGACATTCACAACCTGCATGTCAAAATGTTAAATCAGCTTATCAGATCCATGTTTCAAACAGAAGTATGCTTTTATGCATGAAAAAGTGATTTAATTATCATACATGATTTGCTATCCTTTAGCAGGCTTATAGTTACTGCAAGAGTAAAAGTTTGAGGTCAGTAAGATTTTTTCTCTTATGCTTACCGAGGTTACATTTATTAGATTAAAAAAATACAGTAAGAATTTAAAATGTCTATTTTCTATTTTAATATACTTTAAAATACTATTTTTCACCATTATTACAATCTATAGAAATGATTCCTATACGAGTAAGAAACATTAATATTGCAAAATGAAAACAGACGTTTGATGTTTTTTTCTTTTTAAATTTTTTACTATAAAGTTCAAAAGTATAGCATACTTTTTTTAAACAATGTGAATTTAAAGGTCTTTAATATCACTTCAATCAATGCATACATGCTAAATAAAAGTATTTCTTAAACGTTCTCAAATACTTGCATTCATTATTATTTTGTATTATATTATCTTCAGTCACATTATTTAACATGTAATTCTGATAACTTCTTTGGTGCAAAACTTTGATACACAATTAATTGTGATCAATTTCCTTCAAAGCTCGCAGGCATATTTCTGTGTTTGCTTTGTGACCTTTCTGGCAACGCTAGTGCAGGATGTACAATATTTTTGCCTTGCGTATTCATGAACATAAATCCTTCTATGTGTTCGAGGTAAATGTCAAACAGGACAAATACAAAAACATATTATTTTACTTCAACGTGACTTTAGTCATCAGAGCATTAGATCACCTTCAGACCTCTGCTCAGTCGTGCATTTCCACAAACAAGCCCCAAAAGCTCTCACTGCAGGTAGCCATGTCTTTTTTGCTGCCGATGGCCAAATCTACAGGATATTATACACCCAGCACAATAAGCAGGAGCTTAAACAGACTCCGCTTTATGACGGTGTACATTTTTATCTATGCATTCAGTATTGTTACTGGTGGGCTGCACAACATATTTTAGGAACATCTGAAAAGAAACATTTTGACGGAAAATCTAGAAACTAAATCTAAAAATAAGAATATCACATCAGGACAATCAATTTGATAATCCCCACATTTTGGCAGCCCGAAAGGTGTTTTGATTCTGACTTCTGGAGTGAAATTGCAGTCTGTGAAAATTGGAAGTCTGAGAATTTATTTCCTGTCTGCTGCTTTTCAAACACGCCTCCGTTTGAAGCTAAGAGGAGCGAAATGAATGCCGTAAAAGCATATCAAGGCTTTCTACATGTGTTCTTGAGGAAAAGTACGAAGTGTTAAGAGGGTCAGGAAGCGCTGCTCATAATGATAAAGCCCATCAAAATGTCAGCATTCATTTTACGACTCAAGCAATGAATGACTGGCAGTTTATTTCTCTGAAGACCAGTTCTAATCGGCTCATAAGCGAATAGAAATTAATGCTTTGCTTGTTTGTGTGTCAAATCCTGAGTTTTAGATTATTATTGCATTAGTCATCTGCCTATAAAATCTAACTTTCTGATTTATATAAAGTATCAGCAT
This sequence comes from Puntigrus tetrazona, assembly GCF_018831695.1. NCBI lineage: Eukaryota > Metazoa > Chordata > Actinopteri > Cypriniformes > Cyprinidae > Puntigrus > Puntigrus tetrazona. The sequence goes on along the minus strand of NC_056721.1, from coordinate 7,583,858 downwards.
CATCATGGTACAGTAAAAACGGTATACTACTGTAAAACAGTGACATTAAATGATAGCATTCTTATTTCAAGCATGCTTTTTTTTAATCATCTCCCACTTAGCTGACAAATGGTTGCAAAATGTCAGTCAGAGTTCAAAGGTTAAGTGCAGTTTTAACCATTTTATTGTAGTTTTCACCATTGAACTGAAAAAAACCCCTGCCATCTGACCGATGAATGAATACGCAATTGTCATTCTAATATGCCTCACTCACATACCTAATCTTACTCAACTAACTAATATTCATGAGCCAGCCTGATACATTTATATGTGTGTCCACCCCCTTTTCGGGTCATGTATATGCCCCTGCTAGAAATGAATAATAAAATGAAGAATATGCAAAATATTGATACACCAGGTCCCGTCGAACCATTATAAAGCTAACACTATCCTGTCACTGGACCAATCAGTGTGCAGCATCTGTGGTATTGGCCCGTCTAATTCATTAGTTGGGGTGGTGGTGTGAAGGATGGGAATTAGTTCACAATGCTGACAGCTTCATTAGCTACAGTTTCTTGACAGGGTGACAAATGATGAGAAGACCAAAAATCAGAGGTCAGCTTCTACGAAACCCTCCTCCAAATCTGTCCTCTGCGCTTCTTGACTTCACAAACACTTAACATTAATGCAAAAACAGCGCTGTTGAATACACAACAATAGCAAAAACATGGTTTGCTTTGTTTCCGTTATAAAATGGAGCTAAATCAATAGCGTCCAGTGGCGGAGTCAATATCCAGCATAAATATCTAATTGAACCGAGGTATGTAGTCATAAAAAGCCACAAGATTTGCATAAACATATTCCTATTTCTTTCCACTCGTCTTTTGCTACATGCAATCCAAGTTTTCCCACTCCATTAAAATATAAAAGGTCTTTTTATTTTTAAAATGTCACTTTTCTTTGACTGAGCATATGCTTCATCTCTTATGCTGCAAGGCTAATGTCGTCATATGCCAATGCAAATGCATTAAAAACTTAAAAGCACCTTTTTGAGCTTTAAACACATTTACATCTAACAGGTTAGCACTTTAGTGATCATTCTTCATTTATTCAATCTTTCTTATCCTTACTGTAGCCACAGGGGAGCATTTCAGACAACAGATGACCTCAGGCAGTCTCAAGCCTCAGGCAGTTTTTTGTCTAAACAACAGATAAGCGACATTTCGTCTTGCCATTACTCTTTCCTATACATAGAGTATGCACTCTGCATACTCCCAGGAAACAAATATATATAATGTAATATATAAAAACAACGATCGAGGCAAATGTTATATGGTTTCATTGAACAACACTGTTAAATTACATAACATAGTATAAAATATAAATGCCTGCAAAGGGTACCAAAGCACTGATAATTGCTGTTGTTACACTTACAGGTCTTTTTTGTTTAATATTGACCAAACATTTAATACAAATATCCAAATTTGGCCTCCCTTTTGCAATAAAAAATGCCTTATTTTCTTTAACAAAAACATGGACATCACAACCCTTAGTGAAATTAGTAGAACCTTAATTTTTATTTAGTGTGATTTCTCTATGCTTAAGACCATAAAATCAATCACACTGTATTAATAAGATCATAGCCGTACCGTCTAGAGCTACAACTGTAATTTATAGATAATGCAATATAATTACAATTTATGTCATTTTATATTTTATTAAAGTTCTATTTCAACCTTTTATATAGTAGGTGGTTTTTTTTTTTTTCGAGGAAAGGCACAACAATACTTCTCTGCTTAGGGCACCCAGCGGTCTGTGGTAACACTGATTCTGTTTGTTTTATTTTCAGTAATAAGAGGTGTTCTGGGGAGTGAGCCCAATCTTCTGGAACTCATTCAAAGACTTAAAGATGAGTTAAAAGCTCAATCTCTCTAATGGGCAAATGGAAAGAGAAGCTTCAGAGCAATCAGCAGTAATGACAGATTTAGAGTTTCGTTTAGTATAAAGTAGACTCTCTGGAGTGACTGGGCTTTAGATGATAAAGGAGAAGCGAGGCACGCAATCTCTAAATACTTGTACCGCTTTTTGTTTAAATTCATTTCATGACTTTTCACACATTTCGCTGCGGCAGGCTCCGTTGTGCTTTCACGCTGCGTTTCCTCTGCAGAGTAACATAACTGCTGCTCTGTGCAGAAAATAAACTGATTTCTGGGTCAGTGCATTGAGAAGTTTCTTTTGATAGCAGCCATAAATGATTAAGTAAATATCGGGAACGGGCGATTGAGAACTATTAAATACTTAATCATGATGAAATCTAATTTACATGAGCACTGGCCTTATATTTATAAGCAAATGTGAAAAAGCGACTGGAATATAAATAACCCAAAGTGTCTGGTTCGGTCAGAATTACTGAATAGAAAGCGAGTGCTTGCTTTTTAGTCACATCTTCGTAAAAATAAATGCGGTAAAAATTGAATAAAAGTTTTTTTTTTGTTGGTTTTTTTTTTTTACTTACAGTGCATTTCTAGTGCGAGTTGTAAATATAGGCCAAATATAGGCTTACATTAAACTTAAGTGGAATATTTTAGATTCACCAGCTTCTTTGGAATCCATTTGCAGAGGTTAATTTGAAAATAAAGAGAAATTAACCAAATTTTAAACAAATCGATACCATATGTGACAAGCGGTCCAAGGAAACTTCACAGACTATTAAACAAGCGCTAATGCTTGCTTTTACGTGCTATCTGAATTATTGCAAATACAAGTTTCCTAATTGAAAATTGGACTTGAATGGCCTTTCATGTCATATTTACTACTTGACAGTTCTGGAATAATTTTTATGCATGTTTCCGATTTGGGAGGGTCATAAAAATTGTCTAAGGATGTCAACGCTTTTCTTTGTCTTGTCAGTGACGTATTCTAGGCTAGATATGAACAAACATTAGAAACATACTGTACATTTTATAAGCTGAATTTCCAGGATAGACAGCGAACTGCATGTGTAGAGCGGTGAATGTTAACCAATGGGATGCTACATGTTATTCTTTCTGACATTAAAGCAAAAAAATGCGACAAGCTTGTAATCACAACTGCGTAATTGGGAAATAGGACATTTCTGATAGCGCGTGAAGGCAGCAGTTGAACAGGTTGACATAGTTCAGGATTCAGGAGGATTCAGGATTTAGTGCCCTCTGGTGACTTGGAGTGCAAACAACTGAACATTATTAGGGCTGCAAAATTAATATGAGCTGTTCACACACTGCAGACGTAAAGTGTGAGCCCAGACTTCTGTTCCAGACATTTGCAATTTTTTAATGCTAAAATGTTTTTTTATTACCAAAAACATACAGGTCAGTGAGTCTTTGTGGTTGCAACAAATCATTACCGTGTTTGAGCAGGTCAATTTGCCTGCACAACAATATTGACCAATGGTGTTTAAGACTTATTGACCAGCCTTTAGAGAATGTCCAGGATACCTGTTTGAAAACAATCAATTCTATTAGGTGCAGAACTTACACACTTTTAGCATACTCAGAATGTTTTTTTTATTTGATTAAAATGATTACGGCTGGCAATTTAATGTGTTAATAATTCATTGCAGTGAAAAATAACATGTTAAAATGATTAACATATGTATTACTAGACTCAAGCTACTTTTTGTGCTGTCTGTTTGATGCTTGACACAGCAATGTCTTTAAAATGTCTTTTGGGAGCAATTCACCACATCAAGTAACTTATTAAAAATTCAACCAGCCCTAGGTATTATTATTATTATTATTATTATTATTAAATTTGAAAGTTGTTTGTAATCCGTTGACCAGCAAATAAGCATCCCAAAGGCCAATGCAGAATACAAAAAGAAATGATTTATGGTAATCTGTAGTCGAATTAACGTCACATTAAACACCCACACCTTCATTTCAATATTTTTATCTGCTGTTGTTGTTTTATTGCATTGTTGTTGCATTTTTAAGTGTGGGTCTCTTAAGTGGCATTTCAGATCTAAAATGAGACCATGAACATTTAAGTGAGAACACGATGAATGCTTCAGAGACAAAAGCGGCTCGTTACAAGTGGCGTGATATATCCTCACACCTGAAGAAATGAGGAAACTTACTTTTTAGCTATTAAATGCACTTTTGACAGATAGCGCTTTTCTTCCAACAGTGTACTGTATTTGCTCTCACAAAGGGCTTCAACATCTCCAGAATATCTAAAGCAACATGCCAGCACCGCAATTTGAAACCCGTCCTCTGCTCAATCGCATAGTTTGATCCTGTTCCCAGAAGCATGAATATGCTTGTCGTTAATGAGAAACTCTAATCTTCAAACCTCCTTTATCCCCTTCTAATGGACAGATTTCTTTCTGCCTTTCTTCCTGGTCAGATTTCTATAAAGGATCCAACAGAGCACTGCAGCAAAAAAAAAAAAAAAAAAAAAAAAAAACTTTCTAGGCAAATCATGTCAGACGTTTGTGATGCATGGACAAGAAAATTAACACTTCTGCAAAATTATTGTAAGAAAGGATATATTTTAGGTTCAATTCTATCTTCTGTTGTTTCCATTTCTTTTGTAGCAAGATTTTAATAACTTTCAAGTTAACTGAGATGTTAAGAAATGTTTTGCCACTTACACGGATTATGAATATAAACTTTTCTGTTTAGTTTATCGATGCTATTTTAAGGAAAGTTCCCATCAGTTTTCAAAAAACCAAACTGAGCCAATGCATCATTTATTCATTCATTCATTCATTCATTCAGTTTGTATATATGACAGATTTTCATGAAGATTTCTCTTTAGCAAAACCTTATTAAAATTAAATGTTTTCACATTATGCATAAAAATGAAACATTTATAGCAATAATAATGAATAATAATAAAGATTTGTGCACCCAGCCTTAAACTTATAGATACATTTAGGATAAATATGACTACACACCATATACATTTTGTAATAGGTACATGAGGAGTTTTATGACAACATGATAATTTAGATTTTACCTTCAGGATATGAATATCCTTGTATTCCTTACTAATGCTGCCTTCATTTCCTCTTGCCTGTAAAACGTGAGTTGAGCAGATCGAGCTTATCAGGTAAATGAAAAGTAATATTATAAGTAATATTGCACATTGTCCTATTAAATGAGGGCATCATATATTTTTTTCCCCTTTTCATTCATGTCTCGCTAGCTTTAATTAAAGCCTCTGTGACTGAGTGAGAAAAAGCGGTTATCTGAGTGGCGGCAGCCCTTCCTCTCACTCTGAACTTCAGCTCAGATTAAACAGAGGACGCTTGGTCACGCTTACAGAGGCCTTTAGGCGAAACATTATTAAAAGAAAAATCCTTTAGCAACATTTACAACAGTATAGCTGAAGATTTATCAACGCCAAACAGAAAAATATCAAAGAGGTCTGTCTCAAAGAGCATTATGGGAATATAAGTCACTCTCAGACAACAGGCAAGATAAAAGTTTTTCTGTATTTCTATCAATACTGGAGATCAAGCTGGAGAATGGTTCAAATAAGAGAGCAGTCCGTATGATAGTTTCACCGTAGATGATCTTGAAGCAACAGGTCTTTGTATCTTGTAGCACAGAACTTGGGGAACACAGGTGGTAAGTAGCATTTGCACAAGCAGAGCAATGATAGTGAGTCCATTTTATAGGCATGAGATCAGACAAATACTGAGGGTGAGGAGTGTGTGCTTTAACATTTTGTGCTGATTGGATGTTCGGATGAGTGAGAGATGCTTAGAACTCAGGTGACCACAACCGTTGTGATTGGTTAGTGGCAGAGTCTGGCTGATCTGTGACCATATAATCTTATTGCAATTGTAAGTTTATATTTCACAATTCAGACTTTTCAGAATTTTCACTTCTGAGTTTCAGTCACTTAAACTAAATGGCGCTTTAACTACTTTAAGAAAAATATGAGCTTTAGAACTGGCCCTTAAGCTCTGTAGGAGCTGGCAACATGCACTTCCGTTGTAAGTACCTAACTCTAAAACTATTTTCTTTCATAATGGACACTAACTTGTTCTGAACCCACTACATTGATTTGTTCATTTAAATATAAATTCCCATTAAAATGCAAACACACACTTGAAGCAGAGCATAGCTCCCATGTGTCAGTCATGCAATTCTTAAACCTGTATTAAGTCATGCATTAGTCTTACTCTGCAGCATCATTATATTTCTTCTAAGACTAACAGGGTCCAAGTAAGGCTACCCACTGCATGTGTCCTTTCCATTATTAATGTTTTGTGATTGTTCAGGCATATACTTTAACATTACGAATGTCTTAAAATCCTTTTCTGCATGCATATAAAGCGCTAACATGGCAAGAACTAACCCTGTGATGTTTATTCCGAGTGAGCAGCTACTGAGACAGATTTGTTTTATGAGATGTTAAGCTATTCCTATGCTCCGTTTGGCAGAAGCCATTTCAGAAAGAGTTTTTTCAGGTTAAAGGGGCATAAGAAGTGTCCAGGAGTTATGCTCACATGCAAACAAGTAGTTTTATAGATATTGCTTGTAAATTTCAAGTGTCATGGGCTTTTCCAGGCATGAAACAGATTTGATATTTTTCACAAATACAAACAAGACTCGAGCAGCGATGGCAGCTTTCAAAAACACTGCTCACGGGAAGCTTTTGAATCCGTATTTTAAAGCTCGTCAGACACACACAAGTAATGCGCATTTAAAAAATAGAGTACGGTACTTCACTGCTTTGAACCTTGAAACTGATTCATTTCGAACAAAGCAAAAATCATAGTTTCTCCGAATGCAATGTTCTGTGTGAAGTGTCCTTGAATTCTACAGTTTCATTTGCTCAAAGAATGCAACTGAGAGACGTTTGCACCAAAAAAACTGCATAGCTGTGTCTGTAATGCTTACACATACATACAGTTATAACACGCGCACTTAAATTGTTCATTTTCTATGGAATGGATCCAGGCTATGCTCTGGCCCCGGGACAACACCACAATGTGTGATATTTGCTTAATCAGATTAGATTTAGGGGTGAATCACAAAACATTTTTTCCCTTCAGTGGTGGAAACAAGGTTCATAAATTCCCACAATAAAACAAAACTCATTGTAATGAGTTGGTAGGTTTTAATACAGTTGTTTCAAAGCAATAATTCATAAATTAATATATATATATATATATATATATATATATATATATATATATATATATATATATATATATATATATACACATACATACATACATACACACACACACACACACACACATGCTATGTTTTAAGTATTTTTGTAATAAGATCTTGACATCAAAAAAAAGTTATATAGATATAGGTTTATTAGCATGTAAATGATGTGTTGAAATGCAGTATACAGATCATCTTAATTGATTATTTCTATCCAGAGTTAACACTGCTTTGAATGCAAAATACATACGATTATATAATTTGTTTTTATAAACAATATTATATACAGTGGCTTAATGTCAGTAATTGCATTGTTGTCTTTATTTATAAAACGTAGTTAACACTTCTGAAGAAACCGGGCGTAAAGAAGACCCTGCTAACTTCCTAGAAATTGTGTGTAATAGGAGGAGAGACACTGCCTACAGTTATTTTATTTTTCCACACTACTTTTTTCCATCACCTAAACCTGTTAGAAAGCGAAGAGCAAGCAAATCTCCTGTGTATGCGACTCAATCAAACAGAACTCTAAAACAAACAAACACAAAAACACTCACGGGAGGTTCTGACCAGAACTGCCTAAATCCTCTCAGCACCAACCTGTAACCTTCATTTTTCAAGAAATATCTTGCAGCCAGCCAGTATTAGCCTGCTAATCTGTCCGTAGCTCTTTGCAGCTTGTGGCATCTGTTTGGAGCTCTGTTTAGTCCCTGATGTCCCCATGTTGCAGCGGTAATGCCAGCAGTTTAGATAAAGCTTGCGTCGTGATTACAGTCCACAGTGTGCAGCCTTCATAGAGGCTCACCTGTGAGTGAAACTAATGCTTCTGAACACCTCCAGGTGTACAGCATGCAGCGTTTGATCCCTTCTCTCCATTCTCCCCCAAAACCTTCATGTCGCGCCCCAGGGTCTGACAGCTGGACTGGGCCGACCTATTTACCACATCTCATCCACAGAGAGAGAATAATGAATGAGAACAACAAAAAAAACCACTACACTACTCTGGAATTACACTTCAGATGAAACAGAATATACATCTTCCATATGATGTATTGTAATATGAGGCAACACGCTGTGTTTGTTGGAGAGCACTTCAAGCAAACAAGCCTGAACAGTGGGAAGATGTTTTCTATTTAAATGTGATTCCACACAAGTTAATAAATAACATGCACGTCTTTTTGAAACTTCAGTTATTTTGCAATATACTCAACTAAAATCCAGCTTTTTTTTTTCCAGTAGAGTTTTTCAGCAGAGCCAGATTTTTAGCTGAATCTGTGGTGATTCATAAAGTCAATGGATTCTGTTACTTTTAGAGGCAAATAAAGCATAAAATAAGTTTTATGAAGCAAAATGTTATATTTAATATAATAAAAACAGAAACTGAACATTGTTTACGGCATTATTATGTAATTTTTGGACATCATTATAGGTGGCCTGATGGTGAATAAATTAACAGCAGTAAACTATCTTTTTAGAATCACAGCTTCAATACCAGTAAATGCATTTGTTAAGCTGTAAATGATTTATTTATTTTTATAGGAATGTTCTTCTTTTGAATGTTGTATTCATGAAGAAAAGTATTTCCTTTAAAATATTTAGCTTAGCACACACAAATCAGCATATCAGAATGATTTCTGAAGGATGTCGTGACACTGAAGACTAATCAAAACTCTGAATAAAATTAAGTTTGAATATACTTACTAATTCAATTGTTTTTAAAATGTTGTATTTCACAATATTGCTGTTTCCACTGGGATATTTTTCACGAAATATTTTACGAATATTTTTACATGTATTTTCCACTATATGAATTTTACTGTTTAGGAGCCTAATAGTTTGAACAATAATTTTTTTGATATGAACCTTCCATATAAATCATAAAAATAAAGGTAGTGATCTATACGTTTTCCCACTGCACTGTGCTACAATCAATCAAAAAAAAAAAAAAAAAAAAGCAGCAATGGCAGGAGTGTTAGAAACTCGTTATTTTCCAGTTCTCTTTGATGTTGCTAAATAACATACTGTGTAGCTTTAATGGGATTGCTCTGACAGGGAATATTGTTAGGAGGCATCGCACACTCCGTCTTGTTTAAGCTCCGTTTGTCTCTCTCTTTCTCAGCTGTATCTCTGGGGAACTGAAGCTAATGAACATCCAGAGAATATGAAACCTAGTGTAATACTGTTGGGATTTTGCCCTTTGTACAGAATCAAAGCCACTGCTGTTTGAGTGAGATAAAACACATTCCCTCTCTGCTCAGCTCTGAATGAGAGTTTGTTGTTCACAAACGCTCATCTTCTCCGTTCGCTCTGTTCTTATTTCTCGTTATCACTTTTTTTCAGGAATTCCCTTTTTTTAGGGGCTGTCTTCTCTCAGGCAATATTAGTAGCATATCTGTTCAGACAGCTGAACAAACCAATATAAGGCCAGCAGATCATATCATGGTGGGGGAGACTAAAATTTCAATTTGATCCAGCTGAGATCCATCAACGATGCTCCTGTGCCCTAAGGATGCAGGTGTTTACAGTTTAACACACCCTATATTTCTAGATTCATTTCCACATTACAAATCATTTTCGTACATTGTTCTTTTCAGTGAGAGTTGACATTTATGTCGACAGAAGTATCAAAGACAGTTGGCAGCCTTTATTCAAATTAGCAGAAAACTACCAATGACTACAGATTGAATAACCACTAGCTGACACTGAAGAGGTGAAACAGGACACCCATATTTTTCTGCAGCCCAGGTACTAAGAGACTTATATTCCCTTTTCTATTCTTTTTAAAAAAAAATTAAAAAGGATTTAAAAAATGTTATAAGCTGTGAAACAAAACAGTAAAGTAATAAAAAATGATTAGAAAATCAACAAAAAAGTGTACACTGAAAAATAAAAAAAATAAAAAAAGAAAGTGCAAAATATCACAAATTATTACAAAGAAACGTCAAATGGCACAAAATGACAAAATGTGATTTACCTGTAAAACTAATTATTTATGTACAAAAAAGCCTACCAGCTGCTGAAGAGGTTGCGAGTTGTCCTGACAAATTTTTAATTTAATGATCGCCAAATGTTCTCTATATGAGAAAGATCTGGAATACAAGTCAATTCAGCAGCCGGACTCTTCCACTATGAAACAACACTGTCATAATACAATATATGGTTTTGCGCTGACAAGTCATCTGGAGGAGCATATGTTGCTCTGAAGCCTTTATATACACTTTTCAGCATTCACAGTGCCTTCCAAAACACTATTTTATCATATCGCCTGTTTATCTTATAGCTTCTGCTTCTACAACAATATTACAATAATAAGGAATGAATTAATAATTAATAATATCTTCTTGACACAAAAATGGCACAACTTGTGTTTAAAGAAAGACAAATGACCCAAATGAACAGTTTCCTGTACAGCGTCTTCAAAAAAAAGTGTTCTAGAGATCCAGATAATCTCATGGCAGAATGAGAACATTCAACAGAACAGGAGTCACCAACCTCCAGAGATTTAATCAATGTCAGTGTGAAAGGGCTTGACTATTGTGTAAGAGGTTGGTGATGGAAGATAGAAGAGGCAGTGCAAGAGGAGATGGGGACAGAATTTGTTTAAAGAAGTAAATTGCTTTTCAACTAAATACATTAGCTCCGTTTTTTCAGTGCCAACTGATTAACATGAGATAAACACCTGCATTAGTTACCATGGTGATATCCTTGCTCTTTAGTTTTGTTTTTGCATCCTCAGCCCTAGAACAACCTGCTGACACGCAGTTGGCCTTGCGTTTGTAGCTTTGTTTGCAATTAATTTAAATAATTAGCCACCATATCATGTAATATATTTAAGTCAATTATTTCTTTGCACGTAGAAAGTGATTTTCTTTTGAATTAATCCAGTTGCAGCCAACATACGTATCAGGAAAAAAGCACATCTGGTTCCATTTTACTTCACGGTTTGACTGAGACAGAGAGAGCGGGCTGCAGATTGATGGACAGAGAAGTGTAAGCACCTGTCGGAGCTGACGGCAGATCTGCATGCCGACAGCTGAGATTTAATTACAGGCTTGTCGGGACGTCAGACGGTCAATGCATCCATAAAATATGATCTACAGTAGATTAGAATCCCTATGATTAAATATTCAGATGACAACCAACTGTATTGTGCTAAAGAAAACATATTCACACAAGTTGTGTGTGTATATATGTGTGCTGTCTTTGGATGGCTAAAAAAAAATCTGTATACTTTGGTGTTTTGCCTTACTTGTGTCACATTTGCAATTATAAAATATATTTATTTAAGTGTACTAGAGGAAAGGTTTACCCAAAAAATGAAAATTGGGATCAACAGCTGATCCTCTGCAGCGAACAAACAAAAAACCAAACATATTTGTTTAGGACTATTTATTAAATGGAACTTGATCTCTGCCATTTCATGTCTGAATCAGATGATATGAATTTACTGGTGATGTCACTGGATTGGTTTCTCACAAACATGCAGCTTTTCATTTAACTAAATGTTGATTGATGGATTTGTGGATCATGATGGCATCCATTCACTGCAGAGCATCCACTGAAGTAGTGCAATAATTAATTTCTCCAGAAATCTTCCTATTACTTAAATATTTGGAGCCAATTATCTCAATTGATGACATTTGATATTGGAGTTTATCCTTTATGCTCATATCTTTCTAGGTTGCATCAATACTTATTACGAGATGCATCATAAGAACCTCTCAGCAGTCCAGTAACAGGTTTTTAGTGCTTACATTTATTTTCAGCACAAATCCTGAGTAAATATTAAACCCAGATATGTCTTGGTGTTCATATAACTGATAAGAAAAACAGACCACTCTAAAAGCTTTTCAAGTTAACTGTAATTTGATTAAGTGTGTGGTAACATTTAATTAAAAATAAATCTATTGCTAATCTTTGCAACGACATTCCTTCTCGAGTAAGCTATAAATGTCTGATATTGAAAGCAGTCTACAAGATAAGGCGAGAAAAGCTGTAAGAGATGCTAAAACAAGTAATATCAAATGTGTGACAAAAAGACAATATAGAGATATATAAGAAAACAAAGAACTTAAAGTTAAAACTTAAGTTGCTTTAAATTGTAATTGTATTTTGTATTTATTTCAAAAATATAAAACATCTCGCCAGCTCCAATTGTTTGATTGAATCTGAATATTAAACAATATCTATCACATTAAGTTCAACTATTTTTATTTATACCAGTCAAATGGACTGCAGTGGTGAAACCTCTTTGATTTATGATGTTACACGCTATTTATGGCTTCTGTCAAAGCTAAAAGACAGCCAGTTCATATAAAAGTTATATGCAGTAATGTAAGGGTCTTTATTTGATTGTCTCACAAAGCACACATGAACCAAGGTCACAGTCTCCCTAGCTATAACAACATCTCTCCTGGGGAACATGTTCCACCCAGATTTAATGATTTCTACACTCCAAGACCATAACTCATACCTCTTGTTTTCCCACTTTCATTCTGTTTTAAAGAAAAAAAAATATCCCTAAATACGTAAAGGACCCGATCCCATGTCACAGAGCCATGCCAGAAACTGCTTCTTGACAAACCGTCTCCTCCTCATAAAAAAATACATGTCGTGTCTCCCCCTGCACATCCTGCTGCCAGTCTGGAAATGCAGTGCTTATTTGATTTGGCCAGAGTGCTGGTCTGCAGGTCAGTGGAGCGTGGCTCATCCAATCATACACTGCGCAGTGTGAGAGAGTGTGTGTACTGTACTTACGTAGGTGTGTATGTGGTGGTGGAAGGCTCGAGTTGACGCATTAAGTTAACTAGATGGAGAAAATAAAAACATAAGACCTTCATGGATGGTCTCTTTGACAGATGGTCTGGCAATATCTATTGGAATATTGAGCACAGGTCTCAGCCTAGCAAAAAAGCAACTTCCAGACAGGTGTGGATGCATTAAAATAAATACTTAAAAAAAACATTTTGATTGGGGGCATGACTCTCAACATCTCAGTGCTCTGTAATACTATACGACTTATGATATATAATTATATTAGTTATTAGTTTATTATATTTATACTTTGGTCAAAAGTGACAGTAAAGTCTTAATTTTACAGTTTAATGCTTCCTTACTGAATAAAAGGGTTTATTGTTTTTGTTCTTAAAAAAACTGAATTTATGTATTTAATATGATGAAATGGATATTATGAGTATTATATATGGATTTTCATTTTACAGTATACCATTTTACCTTTTATTTGTTTTAAAACTTTGTAAATTCTGCATTTTTTCCGACTTCTAGGTGTCCACCTGACATTATTTTGTTATTATAGTTAAATTAATATAGTTAAATACCATTAAACATTTTAAAATTATTTTCTTTTTCAATTAAACATTAAATTAAATAAAATATTTAACCTAAAACTTGATATTCCTAAATAAACCTGGCTAGCGCTTTCCAGTCCGTCTTGGTGGCTCCTGCGTGGCCATTTGACTCTGCTATGCAATTCAGTGTCCCCCAAGTTTAGGGGCATCAAGTTTCCCTTTCAGCCGGTCACTCGAGTCACGTCCGGATGACCGACAATTGAGATCTCGCCGAGGACCAATCTACTTGAGTGTATCTAAACAAGCCAATTGAAGATTGGCATGCGCTATCGCATCCAGCTGCCGCTGATCACAGCGCGGGTATAAATAAGCAGCGGGTGCAGCGCATATTCAACACCAAGCCGGGCCGAGCGTGGCCGTTCTGCTCAAAGGCGGATCTTTCAGTGTTGGAGTTCGCGTTTTCAGCGGAGGTCGTTCCTGCGTCGAGTGGATTGCCACAATCAGGCTGCACTACCCCTGTTTGTGTGCAGAGGCGGCTATCTCCTGTTGCCTCAACACCCGTTCAGAGCTAAAGAGAGCTGGCTCACGGGTGGAGCGTCTTTTTAAAGCGCATCTGCAAGATGCCCTTCCACCCGTCGCGTTTCTGGATGCGATCGTTTCCTGGCGCGGGTGATGGTCACGATCGCTGTCTCACGCGTGTCTGGGCCGTAAGCACGCTGAGGTGGCTTTCGTGGATGAGTCATGCTCCCAGTGCGGGAAAATGACCATCAGCGGAGTTGCGGACCAGGCTCCGCTTCCTGCAAAGGGGCGGAGTTCCCGTTCCTCTGCCGAGGTCTAGGAGGCTCCTCCTGCTGGCAACAGTGGGAAGCGCTTCCTCTAACAGTGGGACGGACTGGTCTCACAGTGACAGTGAGGAACTCTCCAGCGAGGGGACTCCTGCCACTGGTGCTTCGCAGCCAGTGGAGCTTCCAGGGAGCAGTCTGGACCTTCCTGCAGGGAGGTACCAGTTGTATCTTTTGAGCTCCCCTGATGACCAGATGTGTCGCGGCATCGGAAGGGAGAGTCTGAAGGTTCTGGGGATGAAGGTCCGGCTGGTGGGGCGTCGGCGGGCGCTCCACCGTGCGGATCTGGATCCAGAACTGCGGTGGCTATGCTTGCCCGGGCGCCAAGGGGATCGGGCCTCAGTGGAAACCTCACCGCGTCCCGAGCCCTCGAGGCTGGACGATTGGTACTTAGGGGTGGCTGGCGCTGGTTCTCAGACCCCCACCCGGTACCATTCTTTCGGAGGTGCATGAGGAGCTTGCTGGGCGTGGAAGGCACCTTTCACTGCCAGAAACCGCCCCAGTGGCTCCTCCTCCTTCACCACCCCCTTGACGGGCGCAGCTGGGGGTATCACGGTGATCCCTCCAGTGGAGGCGGTCAGTCGCGATGCAGCTGTGTCCCAACTCCGTTTCCACGCTAGCGTGGTGATCCTGTGCTCCCCTCCGGGCCTGTAGGCACTCGTCGGCTTTGATCGGCAGTGCCTGTCGACTTGTGAGAGAGGCTGCGTCTGCTGTACACGCTATGGCGTTGTTGCAAGTTCATCAGGCCAAGGCACTGAAGGACCTGCGAGGTGGTCGCCCGACCCGGAAGTTCTGAAAGAACTCCGTACGCGACGACCTCGCTACTGAGCGGTGAAGGTTACAGCGCGGTCTCTGGGTCAAATCACGCGATGGCCACTATGGTGGTCCAGGAGCGCCATCTGTGGCTGTGTCTGGCCGACATCTTGCGCGAGTAGACAAGACACGCTTCTTGATGCCCCCCATGTCCCAGTCCGGCCTCTTCGGCGACACGCGGTGAAGCTTTGCCCAGCAGTTCTCGGCGCCCAGAAGCAGACTGAGGCGATTAAACACATCTTGCCTCGGCGTGCAGCTGCTGCCTCCACCCGGCGCATAACGGCTCCGCCTCAGCCTGCTCTCGTCGAGGGGCGCCCCTGCCGCCGCGCCCCGCTCGGCGCGGCCGTCGCAGCAGCCCTCAACTAGGCAGCGCCGTGGAGCGGCAGGGCAGGGCAGCCGCCCAGCCCGTCCAGGCATCCGCCAAACCTGGAGGAGCGCGAGGTGCAGCGGCGGCCCTGAGGCAGGCGACCCAGAGATGGAGGAGCTGCTCTTACGGGGAGATGGTGAACGCACCACTCCCTCCCCGGAGGAGGGCGGGTGGAGAAATCTTTTGTTTTTAGCCGCTGACCTCACGGTCAGTGGTACCCAAATACTGCGACAAAAGCGGTTTCCTCTATCTCTGGGTCCCCCAGAGGACGAGGAGTTGTGGGCGGGCCAGTTCTGCACCACTCACTCTCCTCTTTGGCCAACATGCAGCAGTGGGAAGGCGGGAGGGCCAGACCCACGGCCTACCCGCCTCACTTCTCTGGGAATGCAGGTAAGAGTTGCACACACTCGGACCCGCTTCGGACCCGGCCATACGAGACGCCCGGGCGGGTCCCACTCCCCTCAGCTGCCCCATCGCCTGCGTCGGTGGTTCCGCTCGAGCCGCTAGATCGGTCTCTGGATGCCTGGTTGAATCTTCCCAGGCTATCCCGGTGGCTCCCTGCGAACCATTCGACTCGGCTATACGATTCAGTTACTTCGGCGTCCCCCCAAGTTCAGTGGGATCCGCTATCGTCAGTGAGCGATCGCAGGTGCCCCTGTCTTATGCGTCGAGAGATTGCTGTCCTTCTAGTGAAGAGAACGCAATAGAGCCGGTTCCTCCAGCGATGTAAGGTCGGGCTTTACAGCCCATACTTCATAGTGCCCAAGAAAGGCGGTGGAGTTGCGACCGATCCTGGATCTGCGAGTCCTGAAACGAGCACTTCAGCGGCTCCGTTCAGGATGTTGACACAGAAACGCATATTTCAGTGCGTCCGTCCCCAGGATTGGTTGCAGCGATCGACGACCTGAAGGATGCGTACTTTCGTAAATGTGTCGATTCTTCGCGCCACAGGCCATTCCTGAGGTTTGCGTTCGGGAAGGTCGAGCATATCAGTACAAAGTCCCACCCTTCGGGCTCTCCTGTCGCCACGTGTCTTCACGAAAGTCGCGGAGGCTGCCCTTGCTCCACTAAGAGAGCAGGGCATTCGCATCCTCAACTACCTGGACGACTGGCTCATTCTAGCTCAGTCCCAGGCTCAGCTGTGCGAACACAGGGATCTGGTGCCACAGCACCTCAGCCAGTTGGGGTTTCAGGTCAACCAGGAGAAGAGCAAACTCTGTCCAACACAGAGGATCTCTTTTCTTGGGATGGAGCTGGATTACGATCAATCAGGCGGCACGCCTCACACAGGAGCGTGCCCATTCGGTGTTGAACTGCTTGAATATGTTCAAGAGCAGGGCAGGGCGGTCCCACTGAAATATTTTCAGAGGCTCCTGGGGCATATGGCAGGCGCGTCGCGGTGACGCCGCTGGGACTACTCCATATGAGACCGCTTCAACACTGGCTGCACGATCGAGTCCCGAGGTGGGCGTGGCAGCGTGCGTGCACGCACCGGGTTCAGATAACACCGGCCTGCCGCCAAACCTTCTCCGTGGTCAGACCTTTCGTTCCTTCGGGCTGGAGTGCCCCTGGAGCAGGTCTCCCAGGTATGCTGTGGTTTTCACAGATGCCTCTACCACCGGCTGGGGGCCACGTACAACGGGCATGCAGTGTCGGGGTTTGGGCCGGGCCCTCAGCTGCAATGGCACATCAACTGCCTCGGGTTGCTGGCAGTACATCTCGCCCTAGGCCGCCGTCTCAGAAGAGCCGCCGAGGCCATAACATGTACTAGTCCGCGACGGACAACATACCGACCGTTGCGTACATCAACCGACAAGGTGGTCTCTACGCTCCCGTCGATGTCGCCTTTCGCCCGCCACCTCCTCCTATGGAGTCGGAAGTTTCTGAGGTCACTTCACGCCATTCACATTCCAGGAGTGTGCAACCAGGCAGCCCGGCCCAGGCTGTCGTGAGCTGCACTACCTGGAGAATGGAGACTCCATCCCCAGGCAGGTTCAGCTGATTTGGGAGCGTCTCGGAGCCGCTCAGGTAGACCTGTTTGCCTCTCCAGAGACTTCCCATTGCCAGTGGTTTTCTCCTGACCGAGGGGACACTCGGCGCGGGCCACTGGCAGCACAGCTGGCCGCGGGGCCTTCTCAGCAAGTATGCATTTCCCCCAGTGAGCCTTCTTGCACAGACACTGTGCAAGGTCAGGAAGGACGAGAGCAGGTCTTGCTAGTAGCACCCTACTGGCCCACGAAGACTTGGTTCCCGAACTTGTGCTCCTCGCGACAGCCCCTCCTCGCCGATTCCTCTGAGGAAGGATCTTCTGGCCCAGAGACAGGGCACCCTTTGGCACCCGCGTCCAGACCTCTGGAAACTCCATGTCTGGTCCCTGGACGGGCGCGGAGGCTCTAGGTGACCTACCTCAAGGGGTAGTTGACACCATTTCTTGGCTAGGCGCCGTCCACGAGACAGGCCTATGCCTTGAAGTGGAGCCTGTTAAATCAGTGGTGTTCTTCTCAAGAAAAACCCCGAATTGCCCCATCAGAGTCGTGCTTACCTTCTTGCAGCAAGGGTTGGAGCGGAAGGCTGTCTCCTCCACCCTTAAGGTCTCACGTGGCTGCGATCGCTGCAAACCATGACCCCATAGACGGGAGGTCTGTGGGTAAGCATGAGCTGATCATCAGGTTCCTGAGGGGGCCAGGAGGTTGAATCCTCCACGGCCCCCTACTGCCCTTCCCCTCTTGGGACCTGTCTGTAGTGCTGACAGCACTGCAGCGAGGCTCCGTTGAACCCTTGCCAGCAGTTGAGCTAAAGTTCTTATCTATGAAGACATTGCTCCTGCTCGCATTGGCCTCCATCAAGAGGGTAGGGGACCTGCAGGCTTTTGATCGTCGACGATTACGTGCCTACAGTTTGGGCTCGCGAGATTCCCAGGTAACACTGAGGCCACGGCCCGGCTACGTGCCCAAGGTTCCCACTACCCCCTTCCGAGACCAGGTGGTGAACCTCTCAGCGCTGCCCTGGAGGAGGCAGACCCAGCCTTGATGTTGCTTTGTCCCGTCGAGCACTAAGATGCTACGTTGACCGGACACAAAGCTTCAGGACCTCAGACCAGCTCTTTGTTTTGTCACGGAGGCCGGCAGAAGGAGTGCCGTCTCCAAGCAGAGGATGGCCCACTGGATAGTGGGCGCCATTACCCTGGCCTACCAAGCACAGGGTATGCCCTGCCCCTCAGGTTGCGGGCACACTCAGCAAGAAGTGTTGCATCGTCCTGGGCGTTGGCTCGTGGCGCCTCGCTGACAGATATTTGTAGAGCTGCAGGCTGGGCGACCCCTAACACGTTGCTAGATTCTATAGCTCACGTGTGGAGACCGGCGGTATCCTCCTGTGTTCTCACCTCAAGCGGGTAGAAGCACTGAGAGGCCCGGTTTTGGTCGGCTTGTTAACCGCTCCAGGCGTCCACACACAGTAGACCCTGTGCGAGCTCCTCCATTCCCCTCGGCAGCCAGATGTTGCGGAGCATCTGGCGCCAGGCCCCTCTCGATGAATCCGTGAGAACCGGTGAGGCTGGGAGCCATGTAAAGTACCCTAGAGGACTTTATGTGTGTATTTCACGGCATAGCCTAGAGCCCCGTGTTTCCCCGGCAGACCTTCTGCCCATCCAAGAAGGTTCAATCACCTCCCATTTTCCATATACAAACTGAAATATTGTCCATATGCGTATTCGTTCCAAGACCTCCTACGGGAAGGCTGGACTTCCGCACGCCTGTTAAGCTAGAGAACGTGTGGACGTTCCCAGTGTTCCAGTCTTACGAATGGGTAGTATTGTAGCTGGCTTCTTGTGGTCGAGCCTCGGCCTACGCCACTAGACTGAGGGGGCTTGTGGGCTCCCACAGGACACTGGAAGAGGCAGCGTCCATGGCGTTTGGTAGGGATCCCAATTCAGTGCCGGTCATCCGGCGTGACTCGGGTGACCGACTGAAAGAGGCGTCTCGCCACGTATGTAACCTCGTTCCCTGAAGAAGGAACGGAGGCGTCACGTCCCGTCGCCGCGGTGCTGCACCTCCGCTGAAGGGCCGGGTCACTAGCTCGGCTCCTCAGCGAAAACCTGAATATGCGCTGCACCCGCTGCTTATTTATACCCGCGCTGTGATCAGCGGCAGCTGGATGCGATTAGCGCATGCCAATCTTCAATTGGCTTGTTTAGATACACTCGAAGTAGATTGGTCCTCGGGCGAGATCCCAATTCGTCGGTCATCCGGCGTGACGTCTCCGTTCCCTTCTTCGGGAACGAGGGTTATACGTAACCGAGACGTTCAGCTCAGTCAGGTCTGTCGATGTCCCTGTTTGCATGTGGAGATTGTGGTCCTGCTGGCAAAGGAGGCAATAGAACCGGTCCCTCCAGCTGATATGAGGTCCGGGTTTTCTTCAGTGAGTCCACTTGGTCTACACCATATGAGAACGGTTCAGCAGTAGTCCCGAGGTACCAGTGGAACCCATTGGTGCTCAATGGGTTCAGATTACACCAGCCTGTGTCCAGACCTGTGGAATCTCCATGTGTAGTCCCCTGAATGGGGAGCAGAGGTTCTAGGTGACCTACCCCAAGAGGTAGCACAAACTATTGCTATCATCCACTAGACAGGCCTATGCATTGAAGTGGAATGTGTTCATCAAATGGTGCTCCTCTCATGCTCCCGAGGACCCCCTGGAAGTGCTCAATCAGAGCCATGCTTTCCTTCTTGCAGCAAGGGTTGGAGCAAAGGCTGCCCCCCTACACCCTTAAGGTTTATGTTGCTGCTATTACAGTCTGCCATTACACCATGGAGGGAACAATATGGTTGTCAGGTTTCTTAGGGGGGCCAGGAGGTTAAATCCAGTACAACACTGAGACCCTGGCCTGGTTAAGTGCCAGGTTCCTGCCACTCCTTTAGGGACCAGGTGGTGAACTTGCTAGCAAACATCTGTAGAGCTGCATGCAGAGGCGACTCCTAACACGTTCGGTTGGGTTCTACAGCTTGCTGCGTGTAGACCTGGTTTCCTCCTGTGTTCTGTTTTCCAGAGAGTTCACTGTCCAGGCAAACCCTGTTAAGTCTTTCAGCACTCCAGCAGCCAGATGTGGTGGAGCATTTGGCGCCAGGTCTTTCAGCTAATGAATTCTTGAAATCTGAGTGTCAGGCTAGTGTCCATATCAGTGAACCTGTTGGGATCCAGTATGTGTATTACACAGCACAATTTCTAGGGCCATGTTTTCCTGGCAGAATATGTTCTGTCATCCCTAAATGATGCAGTCTAAGCCATCTCCAGAAACTACACGGGGTAGTCCATATAGTAATTGTTGCTTAACCCCTCTGAGAGGTGGTGACTTTGCAGTGTGCCTCTTCCAGGTGGAAGGGCACGCTTCCCAGTGTTATCCAGTCCTACTGTTTGGGTTGCTTAGGAACAGCAGTAAGTTGACCTTTTCTGTGTAGAGCCCCGTCCCTATCGTCTGCCTGCCTTATAGGAAGGACCAGGAGGCTTTACACAGGGCACTGGAAGGGCAGCTTCTGTAGTGCTTTGGTAGTGATCTCAGTTCGTTGGTCACCGACATGACTCATAGCGACCGACTCCGGTTACATATGTAACCCTCATTCCCTGAAGGAGGGGAAAGGAAGCGTAACGTCCCTTGCCACAGCCAGTGAACCCAAGCTGAGCTGCCAGGAATTATGCTTGCACCAGCTGCATCTGGATGCAATCAGTGCATATTGATGTCCATTGGCTTTTTGTTGAACTCTAGGTAAATTGATCTCTCTAAGCGAGATCCCAGTTCTTCGGTTACTAATGTGACATCTCTGTCCTTCAGGGACCGAGAGGTTACATACATAACAGACATTTTCCTGTTTAATACTGTAAAGCTGCTTTGGCACAATCTGTATTGTAAAAAAATGCTATATAAATAATGGTGACTTGAATTGCTGCAGTTCAGTTGCTTGGACCTCTTTATTTCTATGCATGTAAATTGAACCAAATAGATTATAATTAAACCAGGATATGGACTTTCAGGTCCTTGACACATACTTAGAAATTTTACCTTAAAATAAAACATGCAGTACTATAAAAAAAAATCATATCTATGATCATGTTAATGTGATAATGTTAATGTTGGAAATGTGAAAATGTAATATTTCAGTGTCAAGTAATAAATGTTAGATAATAAGTAATAAATGAAGATCATTGTAGTCTTTTAAATAAATTTAATAAGAAAATTACAGAAAATTTGTTATTTTACCACATTTTCCTGGTACCCCAGCTGCTGAAATATTACTGCTTTTTTTACAGATTTTTTACAGTGTATATCAAAAGTCTGCACATGTCCTTCAAGGTAAATCTGAGGTCCAAAAATGTTGACTAAAAAGTCCCAGATTGTGTGTTAGATATACACAGTCCTGGATGTAGAAGGTGATTAATGCTGCTCAAAGGTCAAAAGCTGTCCAGCTTTTATTGATCAACCTCAAACTGATGAATATGACTGGCTGCTGTTGGTTTCTCAAGTAAATGTGTCATTTATAAACAGACTTCATCTGTGCAGTTTATGTGACAATGCAAGTATATCCATAATTCCAGTCCAATAGCTTCTCTCTGTTATTAAAGTCTGTAAAAGCCTGTTCAGTGATCACGGATCAATACAGTTCTACTGCAAGCTGCACTAATCACAGTGCCTCAGTAGATATCAATCAAGACCCACTTTTCTTATAGAGCTACTGATTGTTGTTATAGGGCCTGGGTTTGAAGACATGGATGAGTGCTCCAATTCAGAAGTTAAATTATAGTCTAGCTCACAGGGATATGGTACACTGCAACAAATGGTATGTTGAATCGCAAATTACACCTTTAACTTAATCGTTGTACAGATGAGTGATGTTTTTCTCTGTGAGTGAAGAGGAGCAGAAATGTGAAAGAGGAGGAACTCTGGTAAATTTATATTAACTACCTTAAACGATGGCAAGTGGTGGAGAAGGTTGAGGATATAAAATCTGTAAGCCATTGTATAACCATAACCTCTCTTCTGTGGCTTAGCACAAGGTCTTATCTCATGTTTATATTCATACAACAGGTGTACATCTTATAGGTTTACTGGAACATGTTTGTATATACACAGATAAACACAAAAATGTATAATGCAGATACACTGACAGCATCAGAAAACAGTAGTTTTTCAATTGAAGTTCAGTTTGAAGCCTGTTATAAGCAAACAAAGGTGAGAATGTTGAGAAACCCAAAGTCCATCAGCTTACAGAATGGAGAAGAATAAAAATCTTGGGGGAAACCAGTTTCATTTCAGTTCTTTGGGAGCAGTTCTCCTCTGGTCTAAGCAAACAAACATGGTGTAATATTGATCAATCCTGCTGAAAACAACTGCCGTGAGATATAAGGCTGGATATGTGTAATGCTAACATTCAAATCTACCAGTATATTAATACTGTTTTGAAGTCACATTATTCTAGTAACTGTGCAGAAATTGCGTTTTATTCATTTAAAACTGTAAATTTGTGAGATAGGAATAAAAGGGTCAGAGTTTTACTGCCTCTAGTGTTCATTTAATTTGGAAACTGCATTGATAGGTATTTGTTATGTCCTGCTCAAAAAGTGCATTAAAGATGCGTTTATGCCCATGAGACCAAACAGACAAAAACAGTTTTCAATTTTGTCATGCTTTGCTATGAACTAAATCGGAATGTAAAACCATGGTTCTCTTTCATTATTGCATAAGTTTTTCTCATATATACTCGCATTTGAACTTCTCACTAAATCTTGAAGATGCACTCTCTCCTTAACGTCCGTATGTACATTTGACTCAAAAATGTGGTGAGTATGCATGTTTAGTGAATGAGACCCTTTTTTTATAGTAAATTAAGGTATACAACAAAACATTTTATGTTTGTTATATTGTAAGGCACTTTTTGAAGTTGAAGTTAGATGTAAGATCTGATATTGCAAAACTTTGTATGCTATGCATACTATTAGCAAAATCGTATTGTTCACTAAAAGTATCACCAACAGTAATTTGTTTGGAAGCCAGTTTAGTGCTTCTTGAAGAAAAGTATCAGTCAGTCCCTGCAGGATGTAGCTATAATTCAAATATTGACTTGTTGGAAATCTCCTGATCCTCAGTTCCTCTGTGGAAAAGGGATTTTCCTGTAATCCACCATCAATGATTTGGCTCAGAAATCTCCTCTCTGCTTTCAAGTGGCATTGAGTTCTGGTGCGTATCAGCTGCAATTGGTCAACCTTCAGCTGGTGGGGTTCACATTGAATGTTAATATATCCTCATTGCACAAAAATGGCAATGTTCTCCAGGAGCCCACTAATTGTGGGCTGTTTGAGGTGAACTAATACTACCTGCACCTATAGAAATTTTATCTGTACTGATCCGGGGCAGAAATGGGATTACACACCGCTTTCAAAACAGATTCTGTCAGTTTTTCCCCAGGCAGTGATGTGGAGCATAAGAGATGGATCTGGAAGACATCAGATATGGCTTCTTGTTTAGAAATCCTTCCCTCTTTAGACCTGGAAATGTCATGCTGAAAACTCACCCACTGAGATCTCATCTGTAATTACCCTGCCCTCCACTATAAACTCCTCAAGACGTCTCTGTCAAGCCGTTTGTTTGTGTGCTAATTTAGAGACCACTAAGACTTTCATCACAGAGTACAGTACCAACATAGAGGGAAAGAAAGTGTTTACTAAATACTAAACATGTAAAAGTCAGAGTAGGACTGTAAATGTACATAACATTAAGTTAACTACCAAAAATATATATACCTACATTTTTTTTTTTTTAAATAAATAAAAATAAATAAATAATAATAAGACATATATATATATATATATATATATATATATATATATATATATATATATATATATATATATATATATATATATATATATATTTATTTATTAGAACAAAGGTAAGTGGGTCAGATGTAGAGTATGGTTAAATATATATATATATTTTATAAACTGTCACCATAATTTGTGACAGTTAATTCTGTCTTTAGATGTATTATTATTGCTACCATGGGGGGTATTTAAAATTAATTTCAATCACTAAGGTTACTGTATGGATCTGGTTGTGTCCTGTATGATACTAATTTAGACATGGAAGGATAAAGGTAGCGCTGACCTTAGTTCTTCCTCTGATCACTGAGGTTGGTCTGAAGGGCAGGACACTTTAATCTAACTCTCAGCATGTGTGCAGAGGCTCCTTCTCACTTCCCCAGTGCAATTATTCCTGGAAATAAGCAGAAAATAAAGATTTTAAGCAGTTTATGTTATTATATTACACATATACACACACAGACACACCCACACACATATATATATATATACACATACATGCATATGCATATATATATATAAATATAAAAATAAAATATAAAATCATGAATCCATATGTTATTTAACCTAACCAAAATGAACCCCAATGCAATAAATTATACACTTTTAACAGGGTCAATAGAATTTTATAGAATTTAATGTGTCACATAATTCATATAACCCAAACTTTACCCTCAACATATTACCCAACATACACAGACACATATTTATGAAATCACGAGCAAGCCAACAAGAAAGCGCATATCTCAGAGAGGGCTGGATCTCAGTCTCTTTTTGAGAGCACCTGCTGTCATTTCACCCATAATCCTGTAAGCATGCAGGCAATAAACAGAGAAGATCTCAGGGGCACATTCAGGCCTGCATCATACATTTCCTTCCTGCTTGGTAAAATATATATATATATATAAAAATACTTCAGAAATTCTTTCCCTCCCCACAGCCTCTCAACAACCTACTCCTGAATGGGACCCTGCATAAGAACACAGTGTGACAAACCACCATTGCCTTCACCGAGCATTCAGAGAAATTAAAATCAGTAATCCTGCTGTGTTTACCATCAAACCTGGGATATAAAGCTAAACAACCATTCCATTATTGCTTGTCAGGCATCAGATTTCAAAAGCTGTCTACTGCACAGCGCATAATTATTAACAGCATGGATAAAAACATTTTTTAAATATGCAAAAAACAAACAAAAAAACAAAAGCTTATAGCTGATGACTGGTTAATGTGTCAGCTGAAATGCATTAGCTTGAATAAAGCAGCATGGATTTCTCTCATACCGGCCCGTACGTCTCTTCGATCAAGATTTTAATAACAGTGCAGAGACGGAAGGTTCAGATAAATGTTAATCTCATAAGCTTTGTGAGCATTTGTAACAAATATCAGCATGAGGGGTTGACTGAGGTTGATGTAAGAGCATTACAAAGCTTCAGCAGAAACTCTCCACCTCTTTTTAACTTTTTTTTTTAAAAAACTAATTTCAGTTACACTTTATATTAAGGCATCTTTGTGTACACTATGCATAATGTTCATGAACAAAATGCACAAATTATTTAGGATAATGATTTAGTTCAGAGGTTCCCAGGTTACCGTTTTACAGCTGTGCAACATTGTGAACCCAGAGCGGAAGCTAGAAACATATTTACTGTGGGATATGTACACAGATTGGACATGAATATGAAATAAACCACCGAAGGTCATAAAATGGTGTTATCAAAAGTAACACATGGTATGGTGCCATACGTGGGCATACTCAAAGGTTTTCAAAACATGTGGGAAATGCATACCACGTTTCCACAAAATGCATTTTTCACACTGCGGTCCTGCCCAGCCTACATGGTCCAGCCATGACTAAGAGGAGCAGAACATACTTTAAATGGCAAGAAATCGCTTCAGTTGACCTTGGCACATAGGAATATTTCCCTTCATGTTTTTCTCTCATTAGAGCTTCAGCATTCCTTTCACTTCAGCTCCACTCATGTTTTTGCTCTCAACCCTATAGAAAAGGAATGGAGAATGAGATCAAGGTCTGAGGAAAAACCTCAAGGTAAGGTGTGAAGTACTTGTCAATAATTCACTGAAAAAAAAAAAAAAAAAAAAAAAAAAAAGTTACTGAAATTAGTAATATCGTTTGGGGCCTTTTATTCAGATCACGTTTTTGAAAAACAAAAATAATGGAAAAAAGAAAACAAAAGCAATCGTATCATGTGAGCTAATTATTTTAAAGGAATAGTTAATTCCAATATGAAAATGATCTAATGTTATATTATTTCTTTACCATTGGATTCTCTGCAGTGAATGGGTGCCGTCAAAATGATGATAAAAAGATCAATACTACAAAAGTTCTTACGGTGATAATATAATTCAGAATTTTAACAAATGCAAAAGCTTTGATACCTATCAGTGCGATTTAATGCCTTAGTTGTGAAATTATACAGAGAGTATGAAAACACTCCCTGGTATGCAATAAAAATGTATTGAATGTGACTGGGGATTCGAGCATGACTTAATTAGATCATTCATTGCTGTGTCTCAGCCTTGAAGTGAACAGCATAATTCACTATTCATGAAATACTCCAATTGTGAGTGTTTAACATATTTTGAATCCCAGAGGCTGTTTTGCCCTGAAATGTCACATCACAGTAAGCTCCGCTAAAGGATTGTTTGCTCATCAAGCTGAACAGTAATTACTTTATTACTCTAACACGTGGTCTTTAAGATGACTGACGTGAAGTAGCTAGTTCATGGGTATTTTATAAAGCACTGAAGCCAGCATTTCACACTCAAAGAGTTTTTGTAAAGCACATTTGTTTTTGTTAATGTTAGTATGGACATCGCTTTATTGTATTTATTGCCAGGAGCTCTCAGATTTCATCAAAAATATCTTCATTTGTGTTACTAACGTCTTACTATTATTAATATTATGGAATTTTCATTTTTGGGTGAACTATCCCTTTCAAAGTATGTTATTTCCAATGTAAAATCTGGCTTCGAAAACAAATATATGTATAAGCTGAGAAAAAAAAAAGCATTTTGAATATGAAAGAACAGGAGGAACCTGAACCTGTAGACTGTTTCAAAAGGACTGGTTAATGTCTGGACAGAGACAGAGAGAAGAAACAGTCAAGCATTTCCTCAGACAATGGAAAGGATATGCTTTTGATACGATCCGACTGAAAGGCACTCTGCTGCTTTCCCATTTCTTTACATCAATTACGCGCCTCGTTGATGATGCAGTTGAACAGACGATATAAAATGACAAGAAAAGGAAGCAAAACAGAATAGAAAGCAGAAAGTGAGCAATGCATAAAACGAGCACTGATCATATTTCCGTGAGCACTGAAGAATGAAGCTGACAAACTGTCATTGTTGTAGTTTTGTTAGATCTGAACGCGAATAGAAATGATAATTATCTTAATTCAGGCATCTTTAATTACACATAACTAATTGAATAAGTAATAAGTTCATCAACAGTGCCTTTCTCTCTCACACAAGTTCACCCAGACTTAAAAAAAAGGTTTTATAAAACAAGGCGCAGTCTTAACTTGTGTTGAATTAATTAAGCCTCAGTTATGAAAGTGTCAAAATGCTGAGCATATTTTAATATGGATTTAATTATTCTACATGCGCTCCTGCGTAAAACAGGAATCAAAGTTGCTTTGTGCTAAATAACAAGGACAGTGAGTGGGCTGCGGAAACAAAGATGACCGCCTTTTTCATCCAGTGATTCAGCTGTAATTATGAATAAAGAGTTGATAATAAGGCATCAGAGTACTCTGCATTGTTGAGAAGAAAGTCAAAGACTTTATAAATCACTCCTTTTGTCCTCTTTTTGGTTTATTTTTAAAGGCGAGCTAGCATTCATTTACACGTGTTTGTTTGCTTGTGGCACTAACATGCTAACAAGCCAAAAACTGAATAATGGCCAGTAGCATTTGATGAATAATTACACAAATCAAATGCACACTAGGCATTTACATCTGGTTATGGGTGACAGTTGATTGGACTATAGTTTTCAGGTACACATTTGATGAAGGACTTCTAAAATATATGTTTTGACTTTGACTGATTGATTGCTAACAGTTTCATACGCCGCCATGTTTCTTGAGGTAAATGCTGTTCAACCAATCAAGCCGTTTTTAACATTCAAACGTCGAACAAAGTCTTTACTTTCACGTTTATAATTTTTTGTAGGGTTTAAATGACCTTCAAATGTGGGAAGCGGAAAACAGGTTTTTCTGACAGGCTGCTAGAGAAGGTGTTGCAACAGCACAACTTTAAGACATGCTCTGTTGACAATTTGACAAGACACAGCGGCAGGGTGGCATTTTTATGGGTGTGTTTCCGTAGCATGCTGTCGCTCTTAATAAAGGCATACCAGGTTTCTCACCTCAAAGAGTGCATTTGTCACAGCCCTGAGACTGAGTGAGGGGCAATTTAAACCACTATGTTTTCTTGCAGCGCGATGTTGGCATGCCTAAATGGACACTCTGCCAAGCGTTAACTTGTTTACAGTCATTCAAAGAGTGATTTAGAAGCTGTTTATCTAGAAGCTGTTTAGAAGTGTTGTACTTGAGAAAATACAAGCACTTTCACACAAGAGACACTTAATTAGACACTCCATTAATTAATGTGCTAAATATTTAATACTTGACGTTATCTGTTATTTCTAAAAAAAGGAAAAATTTAAATATTATATGTGTGTGTGTGTCTACATACATACACACACACACTATATATATATATATATATATAAAATATACACATTAATTTGGACTTACACATACAATTCAGAGAGTTGTTACATGTGTGTAGATACACAAACATTAGAGTTGTAGATATGTATTACACTGTGGTTACAATTTTTTTGTTGTTGCTATTTTGAGGAACTGAAAAGAGACCATAGACCAACTCAAACTTAGTCTAAAGTCAATGGAGCATTTATTTTGTTATTTAAAGGTCCACAGCACCCATTGATTTTGCTTATTACACACTAGGATGGGCAGCAGCACACAAGCCAAATATTAAAAACTAAAGAATTACAGTGTAAAAGAATATTATTGTATGGGCTACATACAAACAACAAAATGATGATGAGCCATTGCGTTTATTAGAATTAGGCTATTTGCTTGCGTATGAGCAGATCGGTTTCCTCTCTGGAGACTTAAAATGTACACATCTTCATCGTGACTAGATAAAAACGTGTGTTTGTCTTTACTATGCATGTTAAGTGAACCAATTTGACATGTTTCCGCATTGTAGTTGTTGCTCAGCAATGACATGGATGCAGTTTTCTTTGGAGGTTTGGCAAAAGGATGGTGGGCCGATGACTGAAGATGGTGATTGAGTAGATGGGACTTCACAGTTTTATGAAAGTCACAATGGCTCATGAAAAATCACAGCTACTTAATGCAGGCTGTAAGCAATTTACTGTGGATTGAGGGGTTTGAAACGTATATGGTTACATAGCCCCTAGACCTTACAACAACCAGGAAACTTCAGATTTGACAGTATGGGACCTTTAAGATGCACAAGTATATTTGTAGAAAGATCAGCCTTCTGTCTGTCTTATTTCATTTTGCAAATGAAGATGAAAGTATTGAAAAAAATAGATGTTTTTGCTAAAAAAAGAATTGCAAAGAAAAAATTAAGTATTGCAAGAAGAAAAAAGGTTTTGCAAACAGAAATAAAGAATTGTAAATTAAGAAACAGTATTTTATTTTCCATATTTTCCATGTCCATAACTAATAATTTACGTCACACTCTACATTAGGTGTCCTTAAGTACTATGTACGTACACCCAAAAATAAGTACAATGTACTTATTGTGTTCATATTGTATTGCAAAACACTTCTGCTGCTATTGTGGTGGGATACAGGTTAGGGACAGGTTTGGTCATATGGGTAGGTTTAAGGGTGGGTTATGGTGTAATGGACAGTCAACAGAGTAATTATAAATAGAACTACAATAAAACTATATACTATGAAAGTACAAAAATGTACACACTCACATACCTGAATGAATTCAATTGATCTAATTAGGTGCTAGGTGAATATCTAAAACCACAAGCTACAGAGTGACCATGATATTTTTTGTCAGGGTGTGCAATGTTTTAATTAAAATCTGCTGGTTTCATATTATAATTCTCTCACACATTCATAAGGCATATTAGGCGGTGGTTTCGATAAGCTTGTAAATGCTGGCGTTAGTTGGGATGTGAGGGTGGATGACACTCTGGAAGCTCATTAGTCCACCTGCATTATGCATGAGCACTGCTCAGCCTGGCCTATCACTCGCATGTGAACATCCCCATAGCGTGCACACACACACACCAAGAGGCGACACAGAACAGAGTATTCTAATGGGTATTCAACTAAATAAGAAGAGAAACAGATCAGAGACAAAGAGTTTGGGAGTGAAGGACAGGTGGAAGAACAGAATGGGGGGAATATATTGCGAGAGTGAAATAGTGAGAGAAAATGCATGCAACCTTTTTGAGCTTTCTATTTAGGTCTCAAACTCAGGAAGCTCACTGAATCATCTTGTTAGCGAGCAGTCTTCAGTTCTTGTTCCAGAACATCAAAGCCTCAAAGAAAACCCATCAGCCATTTGCTGTCTCTTTCAGAGGAGCTCAGAAAGAGATATAAAACTATTTTTATGAAAGTAGTACTGTATGTGTGTTGCCATCCATTAAATATATGCTGTATGAACATCACTCCGAGGTAATCCTTGTTGTTGCTTTAACAGGGTTATAAAGCCAACATGTACACACCTACTTACATAATTTGATGCATTTCAGAATGGAAAACAAAAAAAAAAAAAAAAATTCAATTGTGGAAAATGAGTGTTACGTTCCAGCACATTCCAGAGTCAAGTGTAGAGAGACTTACATGAGCTTACAAAAACATATAAACAAATCATGCACAATAAATGTAAAGTAAAAAACAGAATTTTGAACTCTTAATTTGGAATTTGAGTCAAAATTGACTGTAGTTTACAGGATTTTTTTACTATTTAATATATATATTTTTTATTTAATGCAGTTTATTCTATTACTCAAGTCTTCAGTGACACATTCCTTTAGAAATCATTATAATATGAAGATCTGGTGGGAAACATTTCTTATTATTGTTAATGATGAAAACAAATGGTTTGTTTTTTGGAAAGAAACTGGAGATTAAAATATAGGGAAACGTGCAGAGAGAGTTAATTGACCTGCCGTTTGAATTGAATTAGAGTATTTGTGTCACAGATTTTCTATCACTCACATAAATGATTTAATGGAGGAGTAGAAACCTCAGCTGATTGGCTGCATCATCACAGGCGGTGGCAGTCCTCTCATGAGCTCTACTATAATGGCCCCCAGCTCTCACTTTGAATGTATTCCCCTTTTTAAAAAAAAGAAAGCGAAAGAGCAGAGAGAGTGGAAAGAGAGCCTCTTAATGTGAATCGAAAAAAGCGACAGCTGTGGGTGTGACATCAAACAGCTTTTTTATAGCATCTCAAATAAAGGCCACTAGTGCCTTTTCTGACTAAAGTATATTGTAGAAAAAATTGTATGAAGAGTCAGAGCAGGCAGGGGATAAAATTACTTACCTATTTAAATCACACAGGGTGCTGTTTTCTAACAGGACACTGTGACATGTTTTGCCTGTATTGCGAGGACCAGAAATCCTAGTTATATCTAGTTATATCTTCAAACCCTACAAAATCATTCAGATTGTTATTTATTTATTGCAACTGAGGCTGCTTGCTGCCTCCCATTTAGTTTACTTTAGCCTCTACCATCATTGTGGTCCCCAGTTAAAATGGAATAATAATTATATTAAAATAGATTTAATACATTTCATTTGTGTTAGTTTGGGTTTAAAGAATCACCTACATCATTAGCTCAGTATAAAAACACAGAAAGTCCTTTGAAATCTCCGGCATGACAAAAGCAAACGTGTGCGTGTGTGTGTGTGTGTGTATGTGAGTGATATTGACACAGTGGCCTTCCCTGAAGCCATGTCTTGCTCTATTTATACACAGACTAGACCAAAGACACCTGTGCCACTGATACACATACTGTACATACATGATGCTCTTCTGTGGACACCAAAAGTGCCAGCAATACACTCAATTTTACATTATATTT
This sequence comes from Puntigrus tetrazona, assembly GCF_018831695.1. Taxonomy (NCBI): domain Eukaryota; kingdom Metazoa; phylum Chordata; class Actinopteri; order Cypriniformes; family Cyprinidae; genus Puntigrus; species Puntigrus tetrazona. The sequence continues at coordinate 7,551,372 of NC_056721.1, read as the reverse complement.
CATCTCCCTTGAAATAACTCTTTTGACTATTTTTCTTCATTTTAAAGGGCAATCTATCTTTTTCTCATCCACACCCACTCTCTGTCCATCAGCCTCCTCCTCTCTCTCCATCAGCTTGCTCTACCTTTTACAGAGATGTTGACACCTCTTTCTTTTAACGTGTCGTCTTCCATTTTTGCTGTTACACTGAACACACTCGTTTATCACCTCAGGCTGAGCGCTGGAAAGACCATGACCTCTTTTTTTCATTCGCCGACACCATGGTGATTAATACTCGGGCTTACTATTGTTTTCTAAAACACACACATATCGGTGTTGGGAAGGTTACTTCGGTGTTGGGAAGGTTACTTTGGGTTACAAATTACAAGCTGCCCTATTCAAAATGCAATAAGTAGTGTAACTTTTCAATTACTTTTAATAAAGTAACAGAACTTATTACATGTGATTACTTGATTACTTAATTTTGATCTGTTAATCATTTTAAAACTAATAAGGCCAGGTTAACGTTACAGTAGCACTTAACAATTCCCTTCAGACCTTCAAAATCCTTCATTACTTGAATTAAGATTTAATAAGTAAGCAATAATGCACATCTTTTTGTAAAGACAGCTGGCTGAATGTACATTACTCTGCTTATTACATGGCTGCGTGCCACAAAATACATAATTAGACATGAAACACTGATCTGAGTTTAAATATTTCAAAACTAAGCTTCCATGAAGAAAGCTGCTTCTAGCAAGCGGCAGGTTCAAATAAGATGGATATTTAAGGGGTATGGTGCATAGACACAAATTTCCACCACATAGATAATGAAGTACTAGTTTGTTAGTTATTTTATAATCCATTACAGTGCACAAAACAAAATGGCAGCAGCTGTGTGAAACGATGTATGATGATGTTTGCATGAAATCAGAGTCCACGACAGAATAAAGACATTTTGAATATGGCATTTTATCAGCTAACCAAATGTAAAGCTTCCACAAAAAAGCTGCTCCTCACACGTGTATAGAACCAACTTCGACAGTTACCAGGATGAGCCTGTGCTATTAGCTTTTACCATTTGTTTTTTTGAGGAATAAAAAATATGCACCTTGGAATATCAAGATTGACCAATCAGAATCAAGATATGATACTGGGTTTTTGCATAGTTATGACAAGAAACACTGGCATCTAACAGTACCTTGGAAAAAACTATTAATCTTAAAAAATAAAGCATGTGCCATAAACCCAATTATGTAATATAACCACTCATGTAATATTAACATTATTTTTCACACATCACAGGTATAATTTTTCATCTCCACTTGCATTGACATCTTGGTAAACAACTAAACTAGCTGGAAGACATAGTTAAAACATATAGAGCAAACCACTAGCTGGTTGTAATGTAACCTTCATACAAAAAGGATAATACCAATACTAATTTGAAAATCATAAATATGTCCATCATAAAGTATCTGTGGGGAAAATATATACTATTTATCTCTCTTTGTCTTTAAATAAAACATCTGAGAAACATTATTGCCACTCCTTTTATAATGTGGTACCTTGTAAATCAAACACTTCTATGGGTAAGTATGCTTGACATAGAGTGATGTAGGTAATCTATGAGCCATTATGAGCTCATCAAAAGGGGTTTGTATGCACCACTTAAGCTTTCCCAACAAAACAATATACAGTTACAATGGCACTAATTCCAATTGGGAATAAGCTCTACTAAGAAGTTAAGTGTTGTCATGTCCCTAAATCTGTACGTGACCTCCCTATGCTCGACTGAAAGGGAAAAGTTACATCTCCAGGCAACTGCACATTTCTGAGCGGTTGCCGAGGAAACACCTGAAAGTTTTCCATCATTGCCGGGCGATAATTTTTTAAGCGCCTCAGAGCTGGATTGAACCACCTGTGATAATGGCACAGAACAGCTGCTCTTAAAAACCTCTTTAAGGAGCAGGGGACTCTTATATCATCAGAATCTCATGAAAATCCGACTAATCTCCTGTTATTATCAGAATTTGGACATTTAAAGTAACATGAAACCCTATCGTTTGAAACTGTCTAAAAGTGTATGAAGACTCATTGAGAGAAAATCACAGAGTGCTCATTTCAAGGAAAATGAGCATCAAAGGCTGATGATCACAAGATGCGTGCAGATGAAATATGAAGTGATAAAGGACTAATCACTCTGGCATTTAGCCATGAAAGCCAATGGGTGGATCAAAGCTTTAGAAAAACCACTACGTGTGATTACAATCATGTCTCCTGATTTCTTGCTCGTTTATCTTCCTGATTTCACAAGAATAATGTCATTTTACGACTGATTGCTCTCTTCTCACAATATGTGCCCATCGTAATCCAGGTTCTTGATGTGACCAGGTTCAGAAGAATAACTAAAGGTATTTTTATCAGCTAGTCTCACCTTCATAATCCCAGCATTAAAAAAATGTAGCCAATTGAAGCATGGACTGTAATCTTATCTTCAGACCACAAAACAACATGGCTACACTGAGAATTTTTGTGAGTCTAAAAAGAAGAGCTCTATCATCTGCAAAATCAAGGTCTGTCAGGCATGGTGGTAGTTGCCATGGAATTCCAAACCCCTCATGTATTGTGGTCCTTATTACATAGTCGATAGCCAGAAGGAAAAGGAAAGGGGATAAGATACACCCCTCTCTCGAGATAAAGGTTTTGGAAAACCCAGAAAAAATGCTCAGGAATGCCATATGACCTAGCTATGGTCCATAGTCACTCTCTATGAATACTAACCTTGGTATAGGCTACAAAGCTGACTGAGTTTTTTGCTGTTATTCTAAGCCCTGTTTGCTGATGTTTTCAAAACAAAGACCTGCTCACTACACAATCAACCACGTCGAAATGCAGCTTGCTCCTCACACAGCTTCTGATGCAAAGCATTTTGTAGTCTTTTAAGCAGGATAGTGCAAAAGACTTTACCTGGGATTTAAAGACGGTGTGATTCCTCGCCAATTATTACAGTCTGCCAGGTTTCCTTTTTTTGGGAGCTTCACAATGAGTCCTGTTCACCAATCTTCTGGCAATCCCCCTGTTAACCAGCAAGAGTTGAAAAGATGTGTTATTTCTTCAATCAGGCACTGTCCACCGTGCTGAAGCATTTTTGGAAACACCATGTCTAGGCCTGGTCCTTTTCCATTTTTAAATAGTTAAATCGCTACTTGAATCTCTGCCTTTGTAATTTTATGTGTCCGTACGTCCAGATCATTTGCTGGGTCAGGAGGATTGAAGGTGAAAGTGGACTAAACCAGGGGAAGGCTGCTTTAGGGTCTCTTTGAAATATTCTATCCATCAGTCATTTTGCTCTTCCATTGTTAGCAACAATTTGCCATTTTTATCTCTAACTGGTACTCCCCGCCCACTCTTTGCTTCAGTGAGGTCATGTACAGTGTGATAGATCATCTTTGTGCCATTTCTATCTACTAATTCTTGAGATTCTTGACCCGATAGGCCACTGCCATGGTCACACCTCTGTCTGGTATTACTCCTTTAGTCTATCAGATTCCATGTTCTTTCTTGGATCCAGAGCTCCCTGTGTTTGCCTTGTCTCCTTGCGTACATTTGACTACTCATCATAAAATTAAAATGCAGTCAACCAAGCACTGTTTATTTTAAATAGTCCACTAGCTGTAAAATTTAGAGTTCAGTGCCAAAACAAATATGTGAAAGATTTTACATGGATATTAGAACATGAGTGAAGTAAAGCCTTTCTAGACTAACTATAAATAATCAAGCAAACTATTTGTATGCTTTTTGTAAATTTGTATTTTATTTTACAGTTAAATAAATTTATAACTAGCCTGCTTGATTTTTTTCATTCTTATTTTGTTCTGAATACATATAAATTTAAAAGATTTGTTATAGAGTGAGGCAATATTAACTAATATTTTAGTATACATATAAATTACATGAATGCAGCATTATTGTTACAAGGTTAACTGGTGTTTTTGAGGTAAGATAAATTTATCTTTCATGAGATCACTTCCTCTTTTTGGCCTTTTGGGAATCTTCTAAACCGGAGTGTTTTTAGAGGCATGATAATCAAATAACGATTGTTTTCATCATTGTTCATCAACATTTATCAACGTGCGGTTATTAGTATGATGAGATTGGCGGCATATTAATGTTTCATGAATCACACGTGCGCTCTGTTGTAAACTGATTTGTGTGCACGGATTTGCGCTCGCTTTCTACATTAGATTGATAAATGAGGCCCAAAGTCTCTCCCCCAGGTCTTTTTGTGAGTCAGCTTATGGCCAAACAAAGCAGTGTTTTCTATAGACAGGCCTTTGTTTGGCAGAAGGAAATCCACTTTCATTGGTTTTCTTGGCCGAGCCATGTGGCCCAATGACATGTTCCAGACTCCAAAGAGAATGATGATGTCATGTTGAGGTCTCATCAAGTTAGCTATAGAACGTGTCCTTGACATCGCTCTTCCACTGGGGCATTTAGCTGGAGCAATGTTACCTTGGAATGACTTGTTAGTAATCGGGTAGAAATAATAATGGCTTCCAACCCACAAGAGACCGTGCCACCTTACAGGCTGGCCAATAAAAGGCCACTTGATCCACAAAACTGACACCAGCAAACCGCTCACCCTCATATACACCATCTGCCATCTGCCCTGTACAGTGAAAACTGGGATTCATCTGTGAAGAGAACACCTCTCAAAAGTGCCAGGCGGCATTGAATGTGAGCACTGAATTCGGTTACAACGACAAACTGCAGTAAGGACCCCCTGATTTTGTGATTACAATTTCTGAAAGCAGATTCTTTGGTTTGCTAACTGATTGTTGCAGCAGCTGTCTGGATGGCAGGTCTCAAACTATCTTAAAGGTGAAGACGCTGGATGTGAAGATCCTGGGCCGGTGTGGTTAAACGTGGTCTGTGGTTTTGAGGCCGGTTGGGTGTACTGCCAAATTGGCCTTTTGTGTACATAGAAAAAGGCTTAGATTTTTGAGTTCAGCTCATGAAAAATGGGGGCAGATGGGAGAAGATAAGCTAACAATCAGGAATCAAGTAGGAGGCAGAGACACAACATTGCAGACAATGAGCACGTGGTGAGCTGTCAAAAACAAAGCCATGCCCCAAAACAACACACACAAACACAAAGAAATAGGTGATCAGAGACTATATCCAAGTTAATCAAGGTTTTAAATTTATTTTAAAAAATATTTTGGCCCCATTTTGAATTATATACACCATAAGCAGTACATGAATGATAACATTTTGATTCATATTAAAATGCTTAAAGATTAATGCCACTTGCATGGTATTGAAATTTGCCTCAAACTCTAATTTGCTCTAATTCTGCATACTAATAGATAATTAAGAAATTAAGTTTATGTACTGTAAGTAAGTTAGAGATGTAGAATATGCTCATGCAGAATATGCAGTCAATAAACAGAAAATTAGATAATAATAGGCATGCTAATAAGCTAATAGTGATAATTGTAATTAGTGATAATTGACCTCTACACTAAAGTGCTACTTATTTGTAAGTCTTTTTTGTCAGTTTTTGAGAGAGTAAACAGCAAAGTTTGTAAGTCTGAAACTGTAAGTGTGTCCTTAGAGTGAAATAAATATTAAAGATCAGATCAAAGACAAATGCAAGCGAGTTTCTCTGAGACATCTGGTGTTTTTGACTACACAGATTACTAAGAGAAAAACATGATTTTTTTCCTCTCCTAGAAATGACAGCTGTCTGGAATATATGAAATATCACTGAGCTGTCACATGCTTTCCAGTAGAACCATTTTGGCACACACACAAAGATGAAAAATATAGGCTAATCAATATAGCTGATTTTTCCCCAAGCAAAGTCACCTGGTATTGGAAATACTAAAAAATTCATTATCTGGTGGCAAAAGGTGAGATAAATTGGTCCAGTAGCATGTCGATATTAATAAACAATGATGGGAGAAATGATTCCCATCCACCTGGTATATTTGTGAGTGCTCAGTAAACCTTTCAGGAAGGAGAAATCATTCTGATGCAATGCACTGTAAAGACAGCCTTCCACCTGCAACCTGGAACAGTAGATCTATCTGCTGGACACCAAGGGAGCTGGATTTGACAGCTTTCAAAAACATTCACTATCATACATCTATCATCTAACATTGTTCTGCCATAACAAGAACTAAACCACTCTAACTAGGTAACAAAGAGAAAATACACCAGTTGCACCGTTCACAGTTAGCTGTCCCATTGAATTTCCCACCAGAGACCAGAACTTGTGTTTGTCTGCAACACTGTACAAAAAAAAAAAAACAAAAAACATTATTTTGATAGTCCACTCTAAACGTTCTTTTAGTAGTAGGCTGTCTGCTTGATATCTTCACTTTATTTTGATGGGTCCAAGGGCCTGATCGCTGTCTGTCCTGAGGAGGATCTCACTAGTGCCACTCCAGACCTAGTGCTCTGTCTAGGACAAGGTTTAAGTCTTAAGTGTTAAGGATTAAGTCTGTGAAACTAGGGGAAAGTTTCTTACAGTTAGTAGAATGTCTAAAGTGGACTATCAAGATAAAGTAAAACTTTCATCAATAGCCATTCATTTTTGTGAGAAAAGCTAGGTTTCTCTAATAACAATTGCAAAATGTACGTATTCACATGAACCAAGGCTGGAGTTAAGAAAACCAAAAAATGTAGCGTAAAAGTGTTCACTCCTAACTGTTTAGTGCATGTTGTTCTGCATGTTCAGTATTAATGGAGAATTTAGCCATTTTAATTGCTTGCTTGCCTGATTGTATTTCAGAGGTTTGCCCCAATGCTCTTTTCACACATGCACCTGCTGCTCTATTTAGAGTCACAGTTGCGTCTCTGCAGCCAGGAACAGATTTTGAATGCCAACCAATTACCTGTAGTTTACATTGCTCTGTGAGAAACAAACCTTGTGCCATGCTTAATTGTTTGCGCTTTGCTTTCCCACCTTGCTTTCTTTATTTTTGTTCATGAGAATTCAATGAAGGAAAGAAATGCTCCAGCAGTCTTTGACAGCATCTGAATCAAGTAATCAATCAATCAGTCAATCAAGTACACTGTAGGTGTGTAGTAGACATATGCTGTAGAAGTCCCCCATGCTGGGATTGACCTTTGACCTCTATTACTCCGTTTGTGCAGTTTGCACAAAGCTGTGAGAGTAACGGTTTGCATAATGCTTTATATCTTTCAACAAAATGTATATCCCTGATATCTGAGACTGTCATCATTTTCTTTCTTTCTTTCTTTCTGAGAAAATTACAGGAGAAAATGTTAAGCCTTTAGATTTCCATGCAATTACAATGAGTTGGAAATTAAGCTAAAACTTTTCACAAAGCAAAAATAAATAAACAATTTCTTTTAAAAATATAATGTCTTTTGTGACAAGAAAAAAAGTCATTATTCACAGAAACGATTGACTAATTTCACAATAAAAATGAATAATGAATCAGTTTCATTAACTAGTTGATCTGGTTAACAGGTTAATTGTTCAATGAATCAGACTGATCCAGTCCTTGAATTCAGATCATTATGTCCAACACAGAGTATTCTGAAGTCAAAAGAGAATCGTGTGTAATATCGACATTTTTATGATACATCACTGAAAATTAACTATTGAAATCCAAAAAAAAAAGTAAATAAACAATAAAACATACACTAACCCCAAAATTGTATAATATACTGTCACTATTTAAACTCTCTATAAACATGTGCTTAAGTCTTTAAATTATTTTAAATTTGTCCTTTCATGTTTCACAGAAGAAAGTGCATGCAGCTCTGGAACAACAACTGTATACATACAAAATGAATGAATCCCTGCGAGTTGTATTTCCCAATTTGCTGTTTATCCCAAAGGCATTAATCAAAGCTCAGAGTATAACTAAGGACCCATTCTGAATTTTTGCAACCCTTGACCAAAACAATGAACTTTAAATGTCACCACTCTTGAATCAGTGTTAATTACCAAGCCCATTTCCATGGCAACATATCAGTTTTAATTAAAACCATAGAAGGAAAAAGGAAAAAGAAGAAGAAAAAAAAAAAGCCTTGAATTAACACTTAATAGTTTTCGTATTCATTAGCGTGAACTCCACGTTAACCTGTTTGGAATGAAAGCTTGTGTTCTTGATGAAAACTTGGATCTCTGAGACCTGAGCGATTGGATTCGTACGTGTGTTAAAGGAGAATTAAAGGCTGTTTAAAAGTGAAGGACCATTGAAACTCTCTTGTGGGCTAAAGTGAGGTGGAAGCCACACTGAATTGCTCAAAGAGAGCACAGAGATGCGAGTGTCATCTACAGCTTCTCCACCCTCCACGCACATACTGATTGATGCCGTGTTATTTTTCTACCAAGCTGTGCTAAAGCGCAAACATTTCAGTATTACATCTTTAATCCTGTTACTCAGCCCCAAAACAAAAAAAGCCTCAAATGGTCAGACACATTGGTTTTCAAAGCATAATAAATTAAACGAGTTTAAAGCGTCCTCTCTGTCAAAGGTGGCTTAAGTAACTCAGTTCAGACGGTCTGTTTGAAGTGTCTAATTAGGCCTCCGTTTACTAGACACAGAGTAAATACAACATTTAGCTTTCTACAGTACATTTCAGAGATGCTTTTAACCAAAGCAAGTTACAGTTGAGAAGGGAGTAATTCAAGAGAGAAAACAAAAAATATAAGGTGTGGAAATTAATCAATGTTCCATCAGTTGTAGATGGGTTTGGCGAATTGTAATAAAGGGGTGCAGTTTAAATAGACTAAGGCTATGTGCACACCACAACAATATACTCAAAAATGGAAAAGTTATTGCGTTTTAAAAAAATTTCACATATACACGACAACGTTATCGACGATTTGCATATACACATATCTGCCAAAATGGCTAAAAGTGCAGTATTGCATATGCCAGGCCCGTAGTCGGTGCTGTCACCTTGTTAGTAAACAGTACCTGAAGGGAAGTGATGTTTATGATGCATCTCTGCTGTTGGTTGTAATATTGGTGAAGTAAAAAAATAAAAATAAAAATAAATAGAATATTGGTGAAATTCACAATTTGCTGAAAAAGTGTTAGTATACTGAAACAAAATTCTACATAATCCTTTCAATAATATAGTTACCAACAATTTAATTAGCTTTTATTAAATGCACTATTCAAATATGTACTTACATGTACTCCCCGAAAAGAGCACAACAGATTACTTACTAGACCAACTAGTAAACACTTGCAGTAATAAGTATGGTAGACTACCTGAAGCATAAAGCAGATAAGAAATAGCATGGACAGATGTTTCCAAATAACCTGTGAGCGCTGTGAGTTGTCCCTATTCTCTGACTTATCTAACCAGTGAGTAAGAACCCATTTGTATATGTTCATCCGGCTGTTTGAGTGTGGTAATGTCTGAAGCTGAGGGTAAATGAGTTATGACTGCCAGTTGTACGCCTCCACAGTCAGTCAGCTTCAGGTCTAGCCTTGGGCTGGAATACGAACATCCTGTCCTGTCTGTCCTCAGACGCCTACACTGGAAAGGAAAAGATTGGAACCAGGCTGATATTTGAGAGAGAGATAATAATAATGAAGACCCTTTGACTATAGTGTAAAGCTAGGGTGCGTTTTGTTTTTGATTTTCCTTCTTTTTTTAATGTGATTTTTTTTCCCTCTTTTGAAAAAAAAGACTAATAAAAATATCAAATTTTGCATGCATATGTTTGCATATGCAAACTGTTCACCACAGCAAGTGCAGTAAATACAATTTGAATAAAATAAAAACTAAAAGACTTTCAAATCCGTTTATCATTCGTTTTGTTTTTCCATATTTAATTAAGGACTCAAATTCAGAAAATCAAAAAAATAACCTATGCCATTATTCACTTACAGATATGATATAAAATAAATAAATAAATGACTTGTTCGTATTTTCGCATTTTTCAAAATTAACCCCATATTAGCTAAAAGCATCCTAAATTAATTCTAGGGAGTCTCCCGGTAAAATAACTTTCCGGAGAAGAAAGTTTTAGTGTTTAGTTTGACAAATATCGCGTTCAGGGTGCATTGTGTTCCAGGCAGCAAAGGGAATTCAGTCGGGAAACTGTGTACTTGGCAACACTGCTGTATGAGAGCGCTATTGCTGGCCCAGCATTCAAAGGTTATGAAGCTCTTTTATTATTTGTTTTTAAGCAAAAAATTTATATAGCCTCATTGCATTCCCCCTCATTGGAAAAGCAGGGCACTGACACAGACTGGTCCACATAAAATCAGACTATCTGTATGGTATCTGTGACTGGCCATACGACACAACAGAATGGCCAGAGGTGTAATTTCCAGACACATTTTATCATTATAGAGTCTCTAGGCAAGAGACCGCTTGTAAAAGTAAACATTTGTTGTATTCTTTTTTTTTTTAATAAAGTGTTAATGACTAGAGTAAAAGCCTGTCATATATTTTTAAAGATATATTAAAATAATTTTTGCCAACCTATATGACTAAATGTCCAAATCAGATTCGGGCTGCTGGCATTTTTTTGATTAACCATTTTCAATTTCAGTAAGAAATGAGCCAATATTTTATTTAGAACTAAATAAACTCATTTCAAATTTGATACCTGCTGCAGGTTTAAAAAATGAGGACAAGAAAGGGCTGAAAAAGCTAAACTTTATGAAAAGATTCAGCTGGGAAAACTAGTGTTAAAAAAACATGGACTACTTTAACAACAATACTCAATTGCAAAAGCTTCGAAAATCTTATCTATAGTGCATAACCATCAAAAGTTTCAGAGACATTGGAGAAACCTTGCATAAGGGACAAGACCGAAGACCTTTGTTGGATGCCTTATGGTCTTTGGGCCCTCAGATGACATTGATTCAATCATTGGCATCATTCTGTCATTGACATAACTAAATGGGCCCAGGAATACTTTCAGAAACCGCTGTCGGTAAACACAAGCCTTGTGCCATCTGCAAATGCCAACTAAACATCTGTAATGCAAAAATAGTACGTCAAAAACGATTGTTCGAGAATAGCTAGCTACAGTACTAGCGTAACTACATTTTTCAGTAGTTTTAGAGAGTAGTGATGCAACAGTGTTGTTTTTCCTGCAGCGAATTACATAGTAATTCAAACAAGTAGTGATGTAGCGTGACCAAATGCTACATTCTGTTTTGTGTTCTGGCGAGTCTCAAACCTGTAATGCATTGAAGCAGCTCATGCAGCATCTTCTTCTAAGGAGATTGAATTTGATCATTGCCACCATCTTAAGTGATCTCATGCATCTCGAGGCTTTATAGTCTCTTCACCAACAAGAGATTGTCTAATGATATTGCAAAGTATGTACGGGAGTGGATATTTATGAATCAAATGCAATTTACTGTCCTAACAATTCTGAGACCTGTAGCAAACTTTTTGTGCACAAAATTGTAATGATGTCTCCGTTTGAACATTCGTTATGTTCTCTATGTTCTATGTTGAATAAAGTATTGGCTCATGTGATTTGCAAAAAAAAAGTCCAGAAGTGTAGTTAAATTGTATAGATAAAGTGCAGTGACATTTTCTTCCAGATACTTAACGTAATACAGTATAAAAAGAAACAATAATTTGGTTATTTTGACCCAGCAGTTAGTTATTATCCAGAATGTTGTGTAATATAAACATTTATATATAAATACATTTATATATAAAAACAACAATTGCTGGTTCTGTCCATATTTCACCCAGCATTTTAGTGTATTTTAATTAACATATTTATGTATCTACAGCTGAATGTGTTTTATAAAATCAGTGGAGAACACACCTATACATGTGATTGTATTTACTTTTAATAGATGCAATGTTAGCAAAAATTGCAGCGCTTTATTTTGCAGTAAAATTGAATGGTTTGGTTAAGATAATTTTGTGTTCGGATGACTGTGCTAATTGTTTTGAGAAAAACTACACTGCATTGGAGAACAGTGAAAAACAGTAATTATTCAAAGCTGTCGTATCGATTTACAAAACTGAATCAATATGAACTATATTATTTATGCATTTGTGCGAGTTTTAATTTCCCGAGCTTGACGGAATGCCAATACTACTGCATGGTATAAAATGTGCTTTGAAAATAATACTTTGTTGAGCAATAATGGCATTTAAGTTTTAAATGAAAAGCGTGTGAATAAATAATGCCACATTTTTAAGCAAACTATCACCTTAATCCATAAAATAACGAAATGGCTGAAACAGCGTTACATTTTCCACATGACAGAAGCGTCAAATTAGTGGAGAAGACGCTGTGGCTAATGGCTGTGGTTGTTATCTCTGAGTGATTGCCCCAGATAAAAAAGTAAGCCAGATTGTGAAAGTCAGATAGATAGTTCTCTAAGCCGCAACGCAAGAGTTCATTTCTGCACAGGAAGGAGACCCAGTTTGTATCATGTCACCTAACAAGCTCTCTACTTAGTGTTCTGTCAGCAGGGAAGTTAAGCTGACCGTCTTAACAGCACAAATGTGTCGGATTACAAACCGAAGCAAGACTAATGACCCTGTCACTGCCATATCTGATAAAAAAAAAAAACTCTTGCCCCTCCAGTCTATGAAATGTGACAGCAAAGCAAGTCATTTTCTTCCTTTTTGCAAAACCTTTTGTAATCTACCCTTATATCAAAAATAGGTGCCATATGAAGAAACACATGGGTTAAACTGCAAGTGTCTAAAGAGTAGCAATATAGTGATATCACAAACACAAAAAAGCAGCTCGTTACTGGAAAGCCACATTACATTTTTCAGTAGTGAGGCAATAAGTTAGCCGTGTTAAAAAAATTTACTTAGCAGCATCTCTATTTTTAGTAACTAACTCTCTGTCACTGAGATTCATTACGAATGTGAGCTAGCCTTAAAGATTCTTTCTCAAAATCAATTTTATCCATCCATGCGGATTTATTGTATAGCTTGACAAAGCTTCTTAGTCTCCAGTCAATTTCATCGGAATACCATTTTCTAGTTACCAATTATACATATATATATATATATATATATATATATATATATATATATATATATATATATATATATATATATATATATATAAATCAATAACACTCGCACTTAAACGATAAGCTTTCTGTAAAATTCCCTTTGCAGTTCGTCAGATACATCAGATTTGAGTGAATGCATTTATCACTTCTTCCGTTTGGGGGCAAACGAACTGAAATGAATTATTTTTGTTTGTTTTGAAGTGAAATGTTATCTGTGAGTCTGGATGACTTTCAGTTTATCATCTGTATTTATTCCTCATCTATTCCTATTATTCCTGCCCATAACTAAGTAAGCTACCTGCTGTTAATTTATATTACGGAGTACTGTAATAGCATCAATAGAGGGATATGATTGAGTAAGCTTTGATTGATAGGACAATCTAACACTTAAATAAGTGCTGAACTGTAATCACACAGAATTGGCCCCGTGGTTACATCATTTAAATAACATTAGATCAGGGGATAAAATCAGTGTGCTTGACAACCTTTGCATGTGGTCTCAGGCTTCGAATCGTTTTATAATAGCGGCATTGCTTAAGTGATCTACATGACCTTCCCTATGAGTACAAAATGATACCGAGTCAGATTATTCAAGCAGAAAACCAACCTTGAGGCCAACAGATGCTCAGATCTTTAATGAGTGTGTGTGTCTGTGTGTGTGTTTGTGTGTGTGTGTACACAACATACAGTACTGCAGCTGAGGACACACAGAAAGGAAAATATAAAAGTAAAAAAGAGCAAAAGCCGTCCTTCCATATTAAAATTATCTTTAAAGAGTTTTACCGAAATTGTAAAAATCAGATTTGATCAATTTCAGTCTCTTGTCAGTAAATGTACTAGTGCTGATTAGGAGGTAATTACTCAGGACAGCCCACCAGCAGACAGTTGGACAATCGCAGGAGAAAAGAACAATAATAAAAGACATTTCATAATGACATTTGGTTTTGTGCCTTTTAATTTATCTTTCCAAATGATGGATTTAGACAGTATTCGGGAGAACAAAAGTGTTTTCATCAAGCCATTCTAGTCCATGTTTCTTTAATTGCTAATGAGCTCTGCTGACCCCGCCCCTTTCTTCAGTGGGATGACGAGCAGACTATAAACGTCGGCTGTGAAACCGTCTAACTAGCACATTATTAGGAAAGGTGCTTTGCAAGTAAAACTGAGCAATTATGCATATCAATAGCAGCTCCTGATCCCTGCATTTTATATACATTTTAATTACCCAAGGATATAACTGCAAGAGACGGTTTTATCAAAGTAGTTCATTTTATCAAAATATAGCATTTTCAAGTTAAATGCATTCAGATATCATATTCTTTCACATGTAAATAATTATATGAATAATTGAAACTGCATTTAGTAAATATAACAAAAATATGTATGTTTACACACAGACACTACATAGGCTACATATGCACCTTTATATACATACATACTCTATTTATATATAGATCATGCATGCACACACATACATACATATTCATATTGCCAGGTTATCGATCTTTTCACAAAATAACGAGAGATGTTTCTGTGTCTGTAAAGAGATCTCCATCATTGACTAGCCTACTTTGTCCCAATCAGATTCAAAATGGTCAACACGATCTGCATGCATGATCTACATACAGTATATGATTTATATTGTCTCTGATCCTTGATGATCTTTGTTTTTTCGAGCTGGGAAGTTCAGTAACTCCTTCAGAACACGCGCTATGGCTTCCCCTACCGTAATACACCTACAACAGGGATTGACGTAAAAACTCATTTTGGCGGCGAAGCGTTGTAACCTGATTGACAAGATATCTCGTCATTGGTAGGGAAAAATTTCAAATGAGGGTATTAGACAGAGCAATAGCCTGTTGAGTCAGTGATTGTTGGTTTCACAGGGGTCCCAGAGAGCACTGCCACCGTTTCACAGTTCAGCAAACAATTCTGGGTCTGATGCTAAATCACTATGGCATGTGGGGAATAGAGAGCTGAACAAAAAACAGGAAAAGAAATTGACTTTATATTGAAGAATAAATTAGAATAAATTCGATCATTTGTTTTTAAATGCATTCCTTTCTTCTCGCTGCATTATTATTAATTTGTGTATCCCACACAAAGCATACAGAAATGTACAAATATTTTAAGAAATTATGCATAAATACTTCTGTCTTTGCATTTAGTCCATATTCTCAGTGGGGCTTTGGATGCTGCAGGTCACTTTTTAGTATGCTAGAAAGTGTATACTGTTTTACATTATTGTAAATCCTCATTTGATTTCAAGTCATAATTTTTATTGCAGTAGCAATAGTAAGAGAGGTGATGGGAAACAACAGAGGCAAAGACTAACTGGAATAACTTAAACTAATTGATTAAACACTAACAGTTAATTAAGTCTAAACTGTATGACTTACTTTTGTTGAAAATCTACTCTCCCAGGTGTATTTCTACTCCAAGAAAATATATGAAGCAAAGCAGCTTTAACAAAACCGTTGAGTATTCGCTCAACCATTCAAATAATCAGCCGTTCCGGTTACTTCCATGGCCACAGGTATATAAAATCAAGCATCTAGTCATGCATACTGTTTTTAGAAACATTTAGAAAGAATGGGTCGCTCTCAGGAGCTCAGTGAATTCCAGTGTGGAACCGTGATAGAATGCCACCTGTGCAACAAATACAGGCATGAAATTTACTCGCTCCTAAATATTCCACAGTCAACTGTGAGCTGTATTATAAGAACATGGAAGTGTTTGGGAATGACAGCAACTCAGCCACGAAGTGGTAGACCATATAAACTGACGGAGCATAGTGTGAAGAGGTCGCCAACTTTCTGCAGAGTCAATCGCTACAGACCTCCAAACTTCATGTGGCCTTCAGATCAGCTCAAAAACAGTGCGCAGAGAGCTTTGTGGAATGGGTTTCCATGGCTGAGCAGCTGCATCCAAGCCATACATCAAATGCAATGCAAAGAGTCAGATGCAGTGGTGTAAAGCACGTTGCCAACGGACTCTAGAGCAGTGGAGATGCGTTCTCTGGAGTGACGAATCACGCTTCTCCATCTGGAAATCTGATGGACGAGTCTGGGTTTGGCGGTTGCCAGGAGAACGGTTCTTGTCTGACTGCATTGTGCAAGGTTTGGTGGAGGGGGGATTATGGTGTGGAGTTGTTTTTCAGGAGCTGGGCTTGGCCACTTTAATTCCAGTGCAAGGAACTCTGAATGCTTCAGCATACAGATACATTCAGATACATTTTGGAAAATTCCATGCTCCCAACTTTGTGGGAATAGTTTGGAGCTGGCCCCTTCCTCTTCTAACATGACTGTGCACCGGTGAACAAAGCAAGGTCCATAAAGATATGGATGACAGAGTCTGGTGTGGAAGAGCTTGACTGGACTGCACAGATTTCTGACCTTAACCCGGCAGAACACCTTTGGGTTGAATCAGAGCAGAGACTGAGAGCCAGGTCTTCTCGTCCAACATCAGTGTGCGACCTCACAAATGTGCTTCTGGTAGAATGGTCAAAAATTCCCATAAACACACTCCTAAACCTTGTGGACAGCCTAACCCTATGGATTAGGAATGGGATGTCCCTTAAGTTCATATGCGAGTCAAGGCAGGTGAGTGAATACTTTTGGCAATATAGTGTATGTACCTCTAAACAGATCTACATCATTTCCATCAGTTTTGTTATTTAAGCACGTTCTCTGAGTCAAGGAAATGTTCATCTTCTGAAAAATAAATACAAATAATTTGTCTCTAAAGCTACATACTTCAAACCATTACCAGACAGCTATTCGCTCATGCACACTTGCTTGTAGTCTAGCCATCATTAGACAGCAATGGTTACTATGGATAATAATTACAGGTTTCATCCATCTCTGGTTTTGAAGAGAAACTAGAGGGTTGTTCTTGATTAGACCATAACATCTCTCCATCTCTCTCTAATCATTTACTGAGTGAGTGAGCTTTAGTTCACATTTTCCAATCGCTAACAAACAATTTTGTTTAAACAACAGTATAGATCTTTCAGGGTAAATATAATATTTCATTTATACAGTTCAATTGCCAATATCACCTTGTATTTACTCATTTATTCATGATACGTTTTTCTCCCGTTAGTTGAATGACCAATAGCTTAAAACTATATTCATACCTTCAATGATCAGTTATTGAATAAGAAATATTATCAGATATTATGCCAGTATCATACAGACAAGCTCTGTTGAATATTTTAGCTTAATGAGATGTATTTGTAAATTCGTATGGCACCTGTTTGTGTCAAACTTCTTTTTTAAAGCACACTCATTACGTATTTATTTATTTATTATTTGCTGCTGTTTAAGTGTCTGTGTGAAAGTGGTAAAATGTGAGGGAGAGCGTACACAAAACCCCAAAGGTTTAAAGCAGATTACTCCAGTGCTGAGAATCGGTTCATATCTGTGTTGTCATTAGACCGCTGCATGTGTCACAGCACCATGACAACCGCTAAAATGAGATCTTAACTGAAGCATTCAAAACCTTCACAAACAAACTCCCACATTCTCAATCTAAAAAAACACCGCTTTAGGTCTTCACCATTTTAGATGTACATTTGAATAAAGTAGCAGCACTGCACTTAAGTGAGGAGAATTCACCAGAGTGAGTCACATATAGTTAAAGATTCGCCAATTGACCTGTTTATTAACATAGATAGCTATAAAGAGGAAATCTAAGTGACTTATTATGAAAGCATTGTTTAACCCTCCAAAAGTGTTTTACTGCTGATTTCAATAAAGTGTCCCTATTATGGATCATTGGAAATCAACTTTCATGCACTGTAACACAGCTCTAAGTGAATGAAAACATCCTGCTAAATTTTTAATCTGAAAGCGCGCTGTGTTTAAAGTTATTGTCTCTCATTTCACTTTGATCTCTACATGAAACATAAGCATACTGCCCGCCCACTTGTTGGTATTTTCAGGTTGGTTGAATGAAAATGCAAATGAATTCTTTGCCACTAGGTATCTACTTACAATAAGTATCTACTTTAGCTCCCAAGTTTTATTTACGTACCCAAAATGTAGAAAATGACACACATCATTATTAAAACTATCATTTTTGTGCACTAAATCTGATGTTGATATTTTTATGAGTCACAAAACTGGAAGTGTAACCACCCAAGACGTGAAAAAGCTGCAGTAAAATCATTTCAAAGTGCACGAGACACTAATTTTGGAAAACATTTTAACATTTAATCCTCAGGGAGGAAAAAGGTTTGATCACAGCGGTAATTTAAATAAATGAAAACAGGTTATAATGAAACTGTGCCATTCCGGAACAGCAGCAAGGGCCACAAATATTTAGTTCATCATTTAATGGAGCTGCAGCCTCCTGAGTAGAACCTCTTGACAGCTTTGTGTTTCCCCATAGAAACAGAGCTTGTGTTTATGTAACCAGGCTGCTAACATGAGCACTTTTGAGGAAAACCTAGTCACTGGATTGCTGTAAAACCTTCTCTGCAGAGGTATGTTTGTGCAAAAAGGTTGATGCTTATTAATTTTAAATGAGGGGAAGCTGTGACCTCAGTGTCTGTGCTTAATTCGTCTGTTATTAATTTCAGAGTACTGCAAATGCATTTTTGTAGGCCAAGTTGGCATCACCTTAGTTACATCAACAAAAATAAGATTATTTCAGAAATAGGCTGTGTGTCCATCATGTTTTTTCATGATGCTAATTAAAGGGACAGTTCACTCAAATTTGTTCATCTTTAAGACACAAATTAAGATACTTTTATGAAATCGGAATGATTTCTGCAAAGACAGCAACGTAACTGACACGTTCAAGGCACAGAAAGGTTGTAATTGTTGACATTGTTAAAGAAAAAAAAAAATTCGATTTGATGATTTTAATCCCATCTGATTCAGTCACGTCTGTTTTAGTCGCACATTACCAACTGTCACCATGGTATTTTTTTAGTAAAGTCAAGCTAATGACAATGCGCAACGCATGCATACAGAACATGTGACCTCAGTGATGCACTGATGTACAAAACAGACATTACCACGTCTGTAAATAACACAGAAATGTTTGAATTTCTGTGTGACCTTTTAAATTAATACAAAAAAAATAAATAAATCAGATGTCAAGCGTCGAAATGCAAACATTTGGAAAACTGTGTGCTGTGGCTTGTTTACAGGCAGAGGACGACACACAGTGTACATAACACATCAACTGAAAGGATGAATTGCAATTTTTTGCCCTGCTTTGCTCAGTTGACGCAGAATATGCAGACGATGAAGTCAGCAGCAGCACATGCATGCGTCATGATATTTTTGTGAAAGTGCATAGGAGAATGACATGGAAGAGAATAAATCATCTTTTTTTTTTCTTTGTGCACAAAAAAAAAGTGTTCTTGTGGTTTCAAAAAATTAAGGTTCAGCCATTAATGTTATAAGGTTACAATTTTAAAGCCGTCCTTACTACCTTTCTGAGCCTTGAACATTGCTGTATCAGAAAGCTCTAGGATTTCTTCAAAAACACCTTAATTTGTGTCCCAAAGATGAAGGTTGCATGTTTGAAAGGACGCGAGAGTGAGTAGTTAATGACAATTCACATTTTTAGCTAAACGATCCCTTTAAATACATTTGTCAGAAGTAAAAATCTAAACATAAGCAACCACATTTAACTAGCCATTATGATTCTGACAACTCTTTCAGGCTTTCCAAAACAAAACAAAAAAAGTTGACCTGATTTTGAGTTTGAGTAGGAATATTTTGTGAGAGGGTGGTTATAAAAACAAAAACAGATGTTAAACCTGCTTGTTGTGATGATTTTTCATGTTGACGACCTCTACCTTACAAAAAGTGACCGTGGTTTTATGACAAATAAATGTGGTTATTCAAAATGGCAAGTCAAAAGTGCATTAATGCACATCACATTTTACTCTGTGGTAAATCGCTATACTGGATCACTACTTTCTCTATTTTACCTGAACAATATCCAGCTGGAAAGGTCTGCCTTGTATCCACTGGTGCCTCAGGGGAATGTGGTCTTGGCCACTACTCTGTCCATAACAAATCACTCAGTTCTTTAGTCATCAAGTCTTCAGATTTCATTGCTTTCTGTCAGCAATAGCCAGTTCAGCATTATAATTCTCTGAGAACATATATCAGTCCTTTTCTCTGAGACTTCAACATTGATATCCACTCATCTCCTCAAGCTAAGCCTTAACAAGACCGAGCTGCCCTTCACTGCTGTCACAACCTCCATCTCGGTTAAAGGTCAGACAGGCACCGATTCCTAATGCCGAAAGGGTCTGGTTCAACATGATCACGCTAACTCACACTAGCTGCCCTGCTTGCATCTCCCACACAGTACAAACTGAGACTAACACGAGCGGCAAGTCGTGAAAGATGAAATGCTGATTGATTTATCCCATGCAATCATCCGATAGTTAGATGTTTATCGATTCCTGAAGGGAGATGCATGACACAAAAGTACCAGCATTCAAAATTACACACAAGAGATTTTGAGAACACATCAAGAGCTATTACGCACTATTAATGATGGTATCAAAAAGAAAGTTGAATGTGCTTTTAGCTTTGAAGCGAAGGAGGAATTGATTCAATTTTTAATCTACCAGCTACAAAATACCACTGCAGTAAATAAATAAATAAAATAAATGAATAATGTGTCAAATGTGCAAATTATTAGCACAAGATCTGATTTGCACATTTTGAAGTTTTTTCCATGATTAGTACTGAAGAGCAACGCTGCAGGTTAATATACATTTAAAACAAATGTTTGATACTAATGTATTGTGAAAACACAAATACATTCAGCAATGCATGAGACCGCCGCTCTAATTTGTTTAAAATCTCCTTACTCTCTATATCTGTAAAAGTGTCCATCATTTATTTTAGGATTGAAATTAAAATGTTAAACATTCTAGCCAATTAAAGCAAGCTCAAACAGCCTGATCATCTTCATAATAGACTGTGCTGCTTGAATTTAACAATCATGTTATAAACATCCACCGTCTAGTCTAGAATGCCAAAAGCTATACATATTTAAATTGTGCATTGACATAATAATAATAATAATAATAATAATAATAATAATAATAATGACGACATTTAAAAGTATCTTATAATTAAAAATGTTAGATTTTTTTTTTCATCAATTTGAATGTCAATGAGAGGTGAAGGAGCGAGAAACGTATGAGAAAAATAAGTAATAAATGGTTTAAAAGCAGAGACGCAAAGGATGAGGGTTAAAAACAAGCCCCAGGGGTGGGCACACTTACAGGCACATCAAAGCAAAGCCATGGCAGTGAGGTGCTAAAAGGGGTTTTGAAGCTAGACTCACAGCAATGCTTCCTAAATATACCATTCAGAGTTCCTCATCAAAGACCAGAGAGAAAACCTCTAGGAGCAGACATGATAACATCTTTTACCTGGAGAATCATCTTCGTACTCGAGCAGGCAAGCCTTTTAACTTAGACCGAAATATCGATATCAGAAAGCACTGTGGGATATGAGAAACAAGCGGCACACTTGTATCACAGCAGGATTTTGATATGGAGCCAGAAATGTACTATTTCACTAAAGCATCTTGTTGAGCCTTTAATCTCAACAGGATTTTTTTTTTTGTTTAGTAACCAACTAATCAGATGTTTAACAATGTTTAACAGGATGGACATTTAGGTTGTATAATACAATGCTGTTAGTGGCTTGTATCACAGAGCAATGAAAAAAAAACAACATCTTTGTTTTATTAGGCTTATTACAAGCTGCTTTAAAAGTTAGGAAGCACTGATGAAGAATCAATTATTACAAAATAAATGCACAGCTGTGCCAGTAAAACAAGTCAATCATTTCCAAAATCTGAACAGTCCTGTTTACTAATTTGATTGCTTTTGTCTGTCTCTCCATATTAAATTTCCGTAGTACATTATTGGGTCATATTTTAAAATTGTCAAGCTGGACATTCACCCCATTTCACTTTCCATAAATATTAAAAACTCTTTGAACAAACTAATGAGGCCAAGAAACCTGGAACAACTTCACAGTCGTGTATGTATAGAAAATTCAAGGGTGTCTTAATCAGTTTCCAGATTGAGAGTGGTCAGAGCTGTCCTATATCTATATATATCTATGTGTGTACATACATACATACATACATATACAGTATATATACACATATACATATATACACATACACATATACATATAAGCGTTCAACATTAAAGTGTTTGTCCTAACAGATAAATACAGGCCATATTAACTATGAACATAAAGCACTGCACACATGAGAAAACGTAAATAATCAGAATAAAAACAAAATTGCAGCTTATTAATCTATAATACGTATTGAGCAGGCTTTATTGTTTTCAGGTTCAAATCCAGCATAAACTGAAATGTCATTTTGTTTCTATCCAGCATGGACTTTGTATACCTTCACCTCCCACTGCACAACAATAGGAATAAACAGCAATGAACCCGAGCAATATTGACAGCTTTACGTAAAATATATATTATAAATGTCATTCTCGTGCTTCTGGTCACAGTGGGAGTCTAACATGAGTGCGTTTTAATGATACACCTTCCACTTCACAAACACAATACACGGGATAAACACACACAGCGGTGGATGATGGCCTTGTTCACTCCATGTGCAATTAAAATTTTGATGAGATTTTTGTTCTCGGAGGAAATAGCTCTTTATCATTGAGATCTAATTCTCACTCTCATGGCCCATTTACTCTCTCATTAATGTTCAAGTGAGAAAACTTCTTGTTCAAGAGTGTAATTGCGTAATAATTTGCGCAACAATGCACATGCGGCACTTTTTAAAAACCCAAGTTTAAAAAAAAAAATGCAAAAATAAAAACTTATGAGATTTTTCCGGTTTACACTCGAAATCTAATCAGGTTTAGACTAAAAATCATCCATGATTAACTTTTGATTTTATAATGGATTTCCTAAAGCTTTCTCCGTGCTGTTTAATCCTAAGGAATTTTCCCAGCTTCAACACGTGGAATTCTAATGTGAGAAACTAGAATATTTTGTATTGCAATTCATTAAAAAAATGAACCACATTTCATTGTTTGGTTTGATCTAACTCCATTTTGGTCATTCTGCGTTTTAAAAAATAGGTTTAATTAGACTGCACGTAGACAGCGCAGCACTGGATCACATAGGAAAGGGTTTTCATTTGTAGACGCTCTATGAAACCAGATAACAACCTCTCCTTGGCATAATCATCTAATTACTAACAAGTAAACAAGCCAATATTCCTGTTAGGTTTATTCCCTGAATGAATTCAGAACAAAAGCTTCTGGAAGAACGAAACAGGCTTTCCACTGAATTTATAGGCTTGTCTAAAACTACATGATGTGTGGTAGAGTTGCAAAGAGAAAAAGGAAAAAGAAGAAAAATGAAAGAGATTGTTACTGGCTACATTAAATATATGGGGGATATAAATACATATCGCAAAGCTCCTAAACAAAAGGTCCAATCAGATACAATCAGAGTTTTTGTGCACGTGAATACACAGAGACCATACCAGAGACTTTAAATGCATTTTAATTTGGCATGATTATGCTCTTATAGCCTATATACCATTCCCATTTTATAAAAGAAATTAATTCTGCAATGCATTAACTTAATAAATGTATAATGCAATTCAATTATTCTGCTGTTTTCTTATTTGCGTTCGTCAAAGAATCCTAAAAGAAAAATACTTTCCAAGAATGAACAAATAAATAAAACTTTTCTTTTTTTCTTCTCTTCTTCTCAACACTTAACATTAACATTTGAATGGTAGAGTTTTGAATTTTATGAAAATAACAATGCATGAATCATCATGCATTTAAAACAGTCATAAGCTGCACATTACATTTCTTTGGCTACAAATCATTTTCTCTCACCTGAAGATTTATAAAAGCGACTATCTGTATTTTATCGCATCTGAAATGAAAAAGAGTTGCCTAGACTGAGACCTGTAGGTTACGAGGGTTGACCTGATTGTCAAACAAGGTTGATTTCTGCTGAATGTCTGCACTCTACCTCATCACCAACAAACTCCTTACGGAAAAAAATACATAAAGTCACATTATAACTTTAGGCGGGCTGTAAACACTACGGGTGTTTGGAGTGATACAGAAAATGACTGAAGTGTGCAAGTGATGTTCCTATACATCATGTCACAGTTACGGATAAACCCAGAAAGTCAACACGCATGAATTTCAAAAGGCAAACTTGTGGGTAAGTTTAACTTCAGGATCAGAACTAGAGCGATGTTTACTGTCAGATATAAATATAACATACGCTTGTTCAAGTCCGATCTTAATATATTTAAGCAGCGAGATCTCCTGCATGCTTACGAGTCTGTCAGGAGCTGCTCGGATGCTCAACCTATCATGAAACCGTCACCTTTCTCCCACCTCCGACTCATCAGCATATCATCCATAAATCTCTTTCTCCTCGCACATAAATAATGGATGAAACACCACACTGAGCATCAAAACATCTGATTCTTTGAACTATCGAACTTATTAGAACTATATTTATTCTATCCATCTTCCAGTTTTCAACTTATTATTAATGCTGTATTATCGATGGTGGCATCACTCTCGACCATGAAAAAATCTATTCTACCATAAAATAATAAAAACAGGCAGGTTTTCACAATAGTTCTGTCTTTTTGATTAACTTTAACTCTGGTAACCATGGTTGCATCCCTTAATCACTTGACTTGTATTGTCAACTGCCCATCTAGTTAATTGGCATGTTCCAGAAAGAATGATTGTGGACATAAAATGTAAAAATAAAATGTCACTGCGCTGTAAGTTATGGCATGCAAAAAACCGTCTGCACAGAAAACGTTAGAGCTTTGATGCACTGAATATGTTTGATTACAATAAGAAGTTTCACTGCCTCTAGTGTTCATTTCTTTTGGAAGCTGGAGTGATTTTCGTGGCTCGCTAAAAAGTGCACATTTATGCCATGAGACCAGATGCATTTTTTTTTTCACAATACTATTGAAAATCAGAGAAAGGGGTTGTGTGTAAGAGCAACAATTAGCCAAGATTCCGTGCAGAGTCTTTAAATTCAATATTAAACCTAATATTTCAGCCATTAATTCTCTTTGGTGAGGCCCCTCTTTGGTGTCTGGGATCTCTTCTCTCAGCGTTCACAGGTAATTAAATCATTGACACCCGGAACATCAGAAGTCAGTGTCCTTTGATTGTCCTAAAAAGAGCCAAATCAGTCACACAAGTCCCCTCCGAAACCATCTTGTTACTGAAGCTCATCATTGGTAGAGCAGACCAGGCACCGGTGCAGAAAGCCAAAGAGGTCTTTTCCTTTAATCACAGTGGTGATGAGAAGCACAAAGGGTGTAATTAAAAAAGGATGAAATCCAAATGACAGCAGGGCCTTCATACAGGATATCTGCTATTCCGCCTCACTAATTACCACAGTCGAAAGCGAATCGACATCAGATAATGCTTAGCCTTGGATTTACATTCCCCAATCACATTAACAACAAGCTTGTGTCCTATTATCACCTCGTCCTCAACTGACCTCAGCTCATGGTCATCATTAAACCTGTTATGTTATCATTGTGATTCTGATTCGGAGATCCTGATTCTATTCTAACCAAGTTATCGAGCAGGGCAAACAACCAACTGCATGGATATGTATGGATGCAAAGATTTGGACGCGAAAGCTCACAGGAATTCATTTGAATATGAGAAAAGATATTTAGTGACTGCAGTTTATAGTACGTTTAATACTAATCAGACGTAACCTTTTGAACAGCTGCAATAAATTTCACAATTTATTAATCTAGTTTGGTGCTTATAGACAATTCTTTATTGTTCATTCATGTTAAATCATGAGACACCTAGATTAACAACTGCTTGTAACGTTAATTTCTACAATACTTTTTTTTTTTAACAATTCAAAACTTTTAACAGTTTACTAATATTAACTTTTGTATATTACATATCAGGTTTGGTACTAATATGCACTTTTAAAAGTGGAATAAAAACGGGAATGTGGGAAGTTTTACCTCGCTTTCGCTCTCACGGTCTGTCAGTCAAAGCTCACAGGCTGTGACTCATCCATCATACAGTCTATTGCTTAACAATATGCCAATCACTCACCTCATCTGATGAGAGGATGAGCGAGCCAATCGCTGGATCTGATGCTAAGCAATAAGCCAATCATCCATCCTTATTATGACCGGTTGTGGTTTAAACGAACTGTCAGCCAATTGCTGGATCCCACACGTTCTAGTCTAATGTATAACACGCTGCTTTGAGCACTGGGTGAGAAAATGACTTATTAGCTTCTTTTAATTGAACTATTTTTGCATGATTAGAGTGCCGACACCTGGTGGGACAAATATTCTACCCAGTAATGACATAATGAGAAAAGAAGAGAGAGCAGACCCGAGGGGGAAACTTCCTGCCGTACTGATTTTTAGAAAAAAAATCTAATCCTGTTTTTCAAATATATATTCGCATAGTCAAAAAGTGGCTAAAAAGTGTGAGAACATATTTCTGATCTTTACTTTGTGAAAAGCAAGCCTCTCTTTTTACACACAGAACACTGGACGCTTTAGAAATCATCAATCAGCTTATGGATAAAATACTATTGCATATCCATAAATGGGGTGGGGGTACCTTAAATGAAATCTCGATAGGTGATTATTTTCATATATTGGAATATTCATTAGCTGTTTGAAATAGCTCGCCGTAGGACATGTCAACCCCCCCACACATAAGCAATCAACAAGAACGCGTGACTCTTCCAGAGATCGGCGAGAGGAGGCAGACGAGGAGAGCGCGCGGCGGAATGTGACGTCACCAGGCGCGCTTCTTTCCTGCTTGTTGGGAAAGCGCGAGCTGCGCTGCCTGGCGCAGAGAGTGGACAGCGCGCGCACGGAGAAAGAATATCCTTTTCGGTAAGACCACGCACCTCTCTCACTGCCAGCCGTTGCTTCTTTACTTTTAAAAAGTACCAATATTCCCGATTTGCAAATGGACGAGCTAGAGTTTCGGGCGCGCATTGCTTTCGTTGTTTAAGAAATAAACAGTTATGTTCTAAGTTTGCGCGCCGACATTCGCGTATGTGGCAAGTTTCCAAGTCGGCGTGCTTTTGTTTGAACGGTCTGTTTTCGGCAGGGTTGCCAATGTTTTGTATCACCCTCAGATCTCGTGATGCGCAAAGAGACAGATGAAAGACGTCGACCACCTTAGACTCGTGGAGAGATCTGCGAAAGCGAGAGCGCGGCTTTTTAAAGTAAAGCACTTATCCCCGGAGGCTCAGCTGTCATAGAATGGAGAACATCACGAGCCCCTTCATCCCAAACCCGACATGCAACTACAGCATGGACTATTACAACTCTCCAAACCGGAGCGATCTGAACTGCACCCCGCCGGCAGACTACTTCTTTTACGCGGACCTGTACGTGGTCCTCCCGGTCATTTACTCCGTGATATGCGCCGTAGGTCTGACGGGGAACACGGCGGTCATATACGTGATCCTCAAAGCCCCCAAAATGAAGACGGTGACCAACATGTTCATCCTGAACCTGGCGATCGCCGACGACCTCTTCACCTTAGTGCTGCCCATCAACATAGCGGAGCATCTGTTGCACTACTGGCCGTTCGGCGAGGTGCTGTGCAAAATCATTCTAAGCATCGACCACTACAACATCTTCTCGAGCATCTACTTTCTGACGGTTATGAGCGTGGACCGGTACCTGGTGGTGCTGTCGACCGTGCGCTCCAAGCGCATGCCGTACCGCACATACCGGGCGGCCAAGATAGTGAGCCTCTGCGTGTGGCTGCTGGTCATCCTCATCGTCGTGCCCTTCACCGTGTTCGCGGGAGTCTACATCAGTCCCGACGACACCGAGAGGAAAAGCTGCGTGCTGAGTTTCCCCAGTCCTGAAAGTTTGTGGTTCAAAGCCAGCCGGATTTACACCCTCATACTGGGCTTTGCCATTCCGGTGTCTACGATTTGCATCCTCTACACCATGATGCTGTACAAATTAAGAAACATGCGCTTGAACAGCAACGCCAAAGCGCTGGACAAAGCCAAGAAGAAGGTGACCATCATGGTGTTTATCGTACTGGCCGTGTGCCTGTTCTGCTGGACGCCCTTTCACCTCAGCACCATCGTGGCGCTGACCACAGACCTGCGGACCACGCCGCTTCTCATCGGCATCTCGTACTTCATCACCAGCCTGAGCTACGCCAACTCCTGTCTGAACCCGTTCCTCTACGCCTTCCTGGACGACAGCTTCAGAAAAGCCTTCAAGAAGATGCTAGAATGTAGACCCGCTTGAATGTAAGGGGTTAAAAGGCAGGTCGGACTGAATTCCAGCGGGATTCCAGGATTCGAACAGAACGCAAACGAGGCGTTTAGCAAATGGGATCTGAATGCAATTTGAAAAATGTAATCGTTTTATTAAATAAAATGACTGCAATAAGCCCGGGTTTTGAATTGGAGCAGCGAATTAACGATGCATTGTATGGCAAAGAAACATTTTAATATGCATTTCATGAAAATAACTGGAATTATACAACTATAAATGTAAACTGTTGTCATTACAATTCTATATCCCGTATTAAATCAAAATGCATAAACTCTCAGTCATTTTAAAAAGGACCTATTTTCTCCAATAAATGACTGAAATAAGTCACCATCATAAATGATTATTGAGCGTCTCCAAATAGTAAGCAGCTCATATTATTAAAATAAATGTAATTCCAATTCAAATTCAATATCCTTTAGTTTGTTGCCAGTTAAGTTAATATTTTACGCCTGACGCAAATTAAGATACAGTTACGCTGAGCGTGTCCGCCATATCCATGCGCGCATTTCCAACAATAAAGGGAAACGTTTTCCTGAGCTAAACTCTAATGTAACAGTTTGTCTCCCTCTTGTGCTCTCTGTGATGAAATAACCAAGATGAAACACGTCTGACAGCAGAGCCCTGGAAACTTTAGTCAGGAATTACAAAACTACTTAGGATGACATCGTGTGTTTCTCAAGCAGCAGGGCTTTCTGTGTATATATATTTGTATAGACCTGCTTTTGTCACATGAAACGTCGTCACTTCCTGTCCGGCAGTATTTCATCTTAATAGCAAATTCGAGACAGCTGTTTAAATGTGCATTTCCTTTACTTTAAGTGAATAGCTATAAATGCGAAACATTTTCGTCTGTGTGTATCCAGAGATGTAAGTCGTGCAGATCAACACGGCGAAGCACACTGTCACATGGCTTTTTAATACATGTTGTAAATAAAATCGAATAAATCAGTTGTCTTTCATTTAGTCTCATATACGTCAAATCAATCAATATAATTACCCAGGACAACGGCAACTGCCCAAAGTTTGAAATTAAGCATCGTCTACCACACTTTTCACCAGAACCGTCTTTTTAACTCACATTAAGGCCCCTTGCTGCACGTTATGCAAACGATCGGTGTAGAAAGCCTTGCGGTCAAGTTGCAGTTTTTTAATCTAGATAATAATAGCGATAATAACAACACAGTTTAAGCCGCCAGGACTCCTCCTCGGAGGTTAAACAGCCTGCTTTATCAAGCCGTGTCACAGATTCTGTCCGTACGCCCCCTGGCGGTCGATAACAGTCACTGACTCTTGACATCCTCGCCGAGCGAGAGGACACGAGCTGTTCAGACTGAACTGATCAGACTGCAAGTAAACGTATTCCCGAAATCTAGTCTGGTAGCAATCTAGATCAGTCGCCCACACATTAAAGGTAGGATAAAAGAAAACGTCTGCAATCATACATTTTAAAGCAGGCTATATCCTTACAGTACACTGTACAAATGGATTACTGAAAACAAACACTGGAATACATCTATTTTCTTTTACGTTTCACGTTTAATTAATTGTTATTTATTATTGTTATTTTTTTGCTATATTGACTATGAATATGATTTGATGTGAAAATGTAAATAACACTGAAGTTGGATCTCACGCATGCCGTTTGTAACGCTAAGAAATTTTTTCATAATATTTGAATTTCGCCCCCTACACTTATGCTGTGTCACAACCAGCAGTCCGATTTTTATTTGTCAACTGCCCATATTCTGCAAAAATGGGCTCAATCCCCGTTCGAGCACACCTGAACCAGCCAATGAAGATCTTCAGCGATGCTCGGTTTTTACAGACAGGTGTGCTGGAAGTGAACGGAGCTGCTGGATCTCCAGGAACTCAGCTGGGCACTAATGTCAGCAGCATAGTAAGTTATAGTAAGCAGTAGTAGTTAAAGGTCTAGTAAATAAATAATATTACATGCCAATTGGCCTATTGGTAACCTATATAATTTCTTCATAAATATGATTATGTTTCTTCTCTCTCAATGCTATAATAATTCGCAACGATCTAGGAGTCATATGTATCACTACAGCTGACAGACTGTTAGTACATTTTTGTAAATTTGCTTTAAAAACCATACAACACCGGACGTTTCTCCCGGTAACTGCGCGCAACAGACAGCAGAGGGCAACGTGCGATCATATTTTCATAAAACATAACAGCATTGGTTTCTAAAAGATCTGCAATGATGCGTCTGAATTAAGTCTTATAGTCTTAATAAGCGCCCATCCTTTTTTTTTTTTTTTTTTTTTTTTTTTTTTTAAATGGTTGTGTTATAAACTTCGTTTAGGCCTACAAAAAAGCCTACATTGTGGCAGTCATTTTGAAACTAACATAATAGTTCCTACATTGTAATTACATTTATTGCTAATTGATTATTATTATTATTATTATTATTATTATTATGTTTTTTTAATACTAAATAAGGGTCACATGACTATTCACACTATCCTTCCACTGACAGAGAAAATAATAATAATATAGCTACTGTTAAATATGGAAAGTTTAAGATGGTAGCTTTGTTGATCATTAGCTGATTAAAAATGAAAAAAAAAACAAAAAAACTTCACAAGCTGTATTAATAGGCAGCTAGAAACAGTTCCCATAATCCAGCAAACGCTTTCCAACTGGATTTTCCAGGAAACCTCAAAAGAACATCACTAGATGGCGTTCATTTACCACTTCTCATTGCCGCTCTCTATTATTAGACTCCTGTGAGGATATCTAGTCCTGTTGGATGCTGGACGGCGACAAAACCGCGACACAAATTGAAATTGTCACCATAATCGTATGCTTGAGCAGACTGGCAGGCATCAGACACCGACGACGAGGGATCCTGTGTCCTTAATTGTGTTGTTAGCAGGGCTCCGAAGGTAAAGCCCCGCTGTTGAGATGTCATGTATATTGTGCTCGTGATTGGGTCACATTGCTGCAATTGACTTTGTGACACTCCGTTCCAAACACAAGGGCCGCCGGCCTTTGATTCGCCCGTCACCTGCATCCGAGATTGAAGCCCCCGCTGTATTCCGTCTCCACAAGTCAAACACTCGGAACACACAGAGGGAACCTGGTTGCAAACTTCAATTATGTCCCAGCCTCTGCACCCTCGCAAATCAATGACATCGACTTGCTGTTGAGGAGACGCACATCCAGTTTCGGGGAATGTGTCTATCCGCGATAAACGAATAGGCGGTTGTCACAGAGAGTGA
This sequence comes from Puntigrus tetrazona, assembly GCF_018831695.1. Taxonomy (NCBI): domain Eukaryota; kingdom Metazoa; phylum Chordata; class Actinopteri; order Cypriniformes; family Cyprinidae; genus Puntigrus; species Puntigrus tetrazona. The sequence continues at coordinate 7,519,769 of NC_056721.1, read as the reverse complement.
TCTCATTGTGCTTCTCGCCACCGCTGCTTAAGTGTGTGCGCTGTAGTTATTGTTCACAGGGTTGAAGGTAGGTGAAAGCAGAATGAGATTCAATACAGAAAGAGCGGTTCGTTTGTTACACACGCTTGGTGATGAAACATTTCATCTCGAATCATCTACCAGCTGCCTCCTCCCGAGGTTAGGCCCCCCGCGGGTCACAATATAACGCGCTTATTCATAATACCGATAGGCTACCTGCTCAAAACGCACAGCATGGAAAGTCTCACCGGCCAATTCTAAGACGGGATTGCGTTCTATATGACGAGAGACTCTTAAATCAATTCCACATCACCCCGATGTCTGGACTGACTCATGTTGCCCACATGCAGATGCGGTTTTAACAAGCTCCCAGCCTGTCTGGCTGGCGTCCATTCACGGCAATTAACATTTCTGTAATGTGGCATTGATTCAGCTGTAAACAAGGCATATTCTCCTCTAGGCGGAGGACAAAAACATTAGACGCATAATGCAAAATTTGCAACACAGGCTCTTTGGAAATAAGACAGACTCTGGCTACATTTCTGTAAAAATGCTCCCACGCTCTTGAAGATTAAGGGTATTTGGTATTGATGGTTCATGCAATCTTTCTATTACTCAAAATGTTCTTTATAGTGGAGAAATGAGTAACACTATACGACGTACAAGTCAACTAACTCTCATTAGAATATTAGTACACCGTCTGATCTCAATATTATGATGGTTTCCCAACAGATATTCCACTACTAACTTTGCAAGTAAATGTCAACTCATTCTAACCCTAACCCTAGCCGTCTACAAATACTCTGCGGACACCCTAATGAAAATGTAAATATGTAAGTGCAAAATTACTTATAGTCAACAGAATGTGTTAAAGGGACCATCAAAATAAAGTGACACCAGAAAAAGATTATTAAATGTTTTTCACACCAATCTTCGTCATTCAGAATTGGAAGGAATTTTAGTTGTAGCTACACCGTGCTAGTAGAAGAGTGCTTCACAAGATAACCAAGGCACATAAAAAATGCTTCATTTTGTGGACAGTGATCACAATTAGCTATGAAAGCTAACAGCGGTCAAAACTTAGTGTACGGCCCTTGCTTTGAATGGCTTCAGCACATGGGGCCAAAGGACATGACTACTGTAGTTTCTTCTGCACTCTTCTAACAGTCTGCTCCACAGTTCGGTGTCTGTAGTGGGTTTCTTAGCAATAACTTTGTCACTAAGGAGTTTCCGGAGATAGGGTATAGATAAGGACTCTGGGCTGGCCATTTATTATTTTATTGTTTCCAGCCTCAAGAAAGCGCTTCGTGATGGGGCTTTGTCTTGCTTGAACGTTGCAGGCAGGAGGTTAAAGTAAATGCGAAAGATAAACACTTGCATTCACGCTGCCATGTAGCTGCACAAGAGACCCAACTCATGACGTAGAAAACATCCCTCAATCCATGACACATCCTCCTTCACCTTTCACCGACTTCTTTATGCAATCTTTTCCCAGTTTGATGACAAACATGTTTCCCATCAAAGTTAAAATAGCATGTTTCATTAGCATATATGCTATTTGAACTAAGTGCAAACAGTATTGTATTCTATTTACACTAGGTGAAAGTTTTTTTGTGTTATTTACACTAAGTGAGAATAGCATATGTTCTTAGCATAGATGCCATTTACACTAACTGAAAATAGCAGCATTATTTAAGTGCAAATAGCATTTTCTGCTATATTATAAAAAAGAATGCAACTTGAGTGTAAATGTTAATTTTAATTCAAATGATTAAATAGATGTCATGGTTGACACCCTTATTAAGACAATAAAGCCGTCCTACACCTACCTTAACCCTACCCAAAATAAAAAATATGATCACCATACGTGTTACCATCTGCACCACTGAAACCGATTCTCTATATACTCTCCTCTCATGCATTTTTCTTCTGTGTACAACCAGCCTTTATGAAGGACTTGAATAAATTAGTGCCATTGTAAAGATGAAAACAACCTACTTCTTTGCTGCAGATTAACCCCAATGTAGGAGGTAGCTGTAAGTGTTCTGTAATTTTTTTTTCTTCAAATATCAGATTTGTTTTTAGTTTTTTTTTACCGTGGTTATATTTCACTCATGCTTTAAAAAAACTTTCACTGCTGCTATAGGTTAACTTCAAATAGTGTTAAGCAGCGACATTGAAATTTAGAACAATGTAGTTTCTTTTCACTGCAGTTTCCAGCTAGAAAAAAACCACTAGAAGCATTGAAACACTGTTTTTAAGAAAGACAGCATTGCACTTGAGTTGAGGATCTTGCGGATACAAGTCTCGAGTCAGATTCTTGTGGAACAACGCAAAAATTACAAGACTTTAGCAAATGCTTTTTTGTCTCTTTTTGATTTGATTTTGCCCACATTATTGGTTTAGCTTTTAGTGTAGGGGTTATGTTCATTTCACACACACACGATTATTAGCTTCTCACCGGACACTATAATGTCGTGATACATACATTAACTAATAAAATATTTCCACAATCTTTTTCTGAGAAAATCAGTTGATATTAGCCATTAACCTATGTATTATTTTTTCTATACTATGGAAGTCAGTGGTTATCGGCATTCTTTAAAATATCTTTGTTTCTTATTTTGAACAGAAAGGAAGTCAGACAAAGTCATATTTGATTCTATTAAGCACGATTAATAAAATTTTCATCGATAACGCTTACACTACTTCTGGTAGATATGTAACCCGAACAGTACAGAGAAATGAATTTATTTCACGTTTTTAAATGTAGGTGGTAATTTTAAGGCTCACCGAGACATTTGTGTAACATTTGCTTCTGTCTTCTGTCTATTGATCTGGGAAGACTTATTAAAAACAAAATTGATCACAAACTTACAAACTGTTCAATGTCTAGGTAGTTTGCCCTTATCCAGAGAAGACAAATAAGCCTGCTGGTAAATCCATAATGCATCTGGATTACAGGGTTTCCATGGAACCCAAATCACTTATGAACTTCTGTGAAACCTTAAATGACTTGATGTCTACATACTCTACAGTGGCACACATGAATTATATGGATGTGTGTAACATTTCGAGAAAGCTATCTGTGGTCTTTGCTTATAGAAACACTCACTCACTTTGCTTTTTAGACAGTCGAGTTATAAATGCCATGTGATGAAATACCACAGGATCATTTCAAAGGAACAGTTTTATATCTTAAGCCCATTTATTCCTGTAATGCAAAGCTGAATTTTCAGCATCCTTATTCCTGTATTCAGTCACATGATCCTTTAGAAATCATTCTAATATGCTAAACTGAAAAAATAAATAAATAAATGTGTGGCAGGTATTTTGTGACCTTTTTACAGGAATCTTTGTTTAATAAAAAAAAATTGCATTTATTAGAAAATCTACTCTGAATAAAAGGACTGATTTCTTTATAAAAAAAAAAAAAAAAAAAGAAAAAAAGGTAAAAAAAAATTATAATAATCATCATTACATATAATGTGGTCAAAAACATTGTATGCGTTCCCCTAAATGTCAGTCACCAGCAAAATGTGCAATATAATATAATGTGAAATATCACACCCGTAGATGTGTGAAATGACTGTATATCAGCAGATCACAGCATGATATTGTGTTTACACAACAGTCAGACTACACAAGTGTGTAAATACATAGGAAACAACATTGGAGCGTCTTTAAAAGCCCTCCTCTCTGTAAAACTACTTGTTTCCACCACAGATTCAAATCTAAAATTTAAATCTGCACCTTAAAATTATGGCAGCTGTTGCTAAAATAATTTTTGTCAGCTGCTAACAGGCATTGTTCAATACAGAGACCACATTTTAAAAACCGTTCACACAGTCTGCACTACTAACATGAAGGATGGAAATGCTGCTTTTCTCATTCATCCTTTGTGCTGTAATGCAGTAGGTACAATTAAAAGATGTTATTCTTATCCAATAATTAAACGAATCATTCAAACTTCAAGGATAAAAGTTAATAGATTATATAATGCTCCCTGTTTTTAGCGTTTTTAAATCAGTGTGTTATGAATGAAATGTATGTTTTCTGAATGAGAACTGTTTGCAGTGTTATGATGAAACAAGCTCATTTTGAGACCGATAGGCAGTGTTTTGTTGGTCTGAGTGAGTTTTGCAGGCGAGATGAACCCTTTTGTCAAGATTCCTGTTAGTAGTGCAGACTGTGTGAACGGTTTTTAAAAGGTGGTTTCAGTATGGTCAACTACTAACAAGCATTTCAAACAGCATACGTAAGACTTTACAGTTGAAATGACACAATTGTAACATTTTTACAGTGTAGAAGATAGAGACTGACTCAGTGAGTGCGATTATCATTATCTGTTCCAGCATTCATTCTTCAGATCAATCTCATGATCTCAATAAATCATTAGTTTGACTGTCCAATAGGCTCCTACTATCCTTTCATCTATTAAGGGTGATATCCGATGCTCAGATCATTTGGAGAATAAAATGATCTAAATATTTTCAATAATTTTCTCATAAATTGAAAGCAGGTGCTGACATATTGCGGTCGTGACACAAGAAACATTAACATTAGGATTTAAAATGTTTTAAAATTCTAAAACTTTGCAGAGCCTGACTATGATACTCTTCAGAGGATGAATGTGGAGAGGGGGCCTTTGAGTGACAGCTGTCCCTGATATTCCCCGATTTTATTACATTTTAATGAATGTCTGACGGTGCTGACAAAAAGTGGGGACACGACTTTGAAACCTTATGAAACATGCATATGTCACTGAAAAACCACCATGCTTTTATACGAGATATTATTAAGCTTTGTTTTTCATAAAACAAGGTCTTTTCCATTATTAAAAAAGGCCATATTATATAATATGAATGATTGAACCCTTCTCAGTGGACACAGACATGGAGCTATTTATATAAATAAATCTATGACACTTATTGTCTTGTCACTACTATCTAAAGCTCAGTGTGTCCACCCATCCATCGGCACAAAAACAGTATTTAAATATTTTTTTTTTAAAAATTTTATTTGAGTATGCCCCATGACTCTTACTGTGACAAATTATTTGAGGAGCTCTGTTATCACTTTAATATTGCGCTCTCGTCAGCCAATCAGATTCGAGAACCATAAAGAACTGTTGCATATAATAATATAATATATTACAGCAAAATATTTTAGCAAATTAGCTAATTTGATCAAAACCAGGACCCCTTGAATTAAAGGGCTGACAATGGTTTTGATTTGCATAAAATAATGGAAAACGAAAAGGAATTTCATCTCAGCCATATCCCATGAGCACTTATCTGTCCCGTTCTTATGAAAATAACAATTCAGATAACAGATAGAGATCCCATCTAAAACTTAAGTGGAAAACCGTATCACACCAAGGTGTTAACCCCGCTTTATTCGTAAGGTTTTTCTTCAGTGTTGTAAATCAATCCTCTGGGATTTGCGGGAAGCAGAATGAGGCGAATTTGAACACAGCAATACACTCCCACAGCCCTCCTGACCTGTGTGTGGACCCCAGACGCAGCTAATACCTCCACAGCACACAGAAGAAATATGCCTCCCTGCTGACCGCTGAATTATGGGGGTTGTATCCCTCCGTTTTGCCTTGGGACATGGAGGTGTGTACGTGTGCATGAGCGAGGCCGCATAAGCATCAATCTTCTGTGCCTTTTATTACCTCACACGTCTTCTCGCTGTCACCGCACTGCTGATACTAAGACATCTGGCTGGGTTCACTGTGACACACACACACACACACACACACAGCACCAAACACACAAGTTGATTTACATCAGACAATCCATCTATCCATGGCCCGTCATCGCTTGATGTTGTTTAAGCCTCCACAACTTCATCCCTTGGTCAATACTGAGCACACACCAAAATCAACAGTCACAAACGGTATTATAACCCGGTTAGGGGACTGGGTTGAGAAATGACAAGGTGGAGAGAGGGGGAGGGAGCAAGTGGGAGTCTGCGCTAATTGAGAGGAGCAGAGAGAGCTGGTGCACTAATGAAATGGCCGTATGTGACGGCAGAGGGTGGTACTAGAATAAAATTTCCCCCGGTGGGAGGAGATGGAGCCTTTCTTCAATCTGTTAATGTGTGACAATCTCTGTGGGTCGTGCATATCAAACAGGGATGGAGCTTCGTATCATTGATGTGTCAATATTCAGACAGGTGAATAAATCAAGACGAACGCATTATCATTTTTGTGAATGCCTAAATCGTATCTTTGATAATCCGTGTGCATGCTTTCGCGAAAACATTCTCACGAAATTCAGCAGACACATGGAACTCACCAATACCTACAAAAAAGTACTCCTGTACAAAGTCCAAAACCCAACAGGAAGTTTAGAAGTTTCGTGTTTTATGCAGTTTTTGCCATTTTTGGGCATTATATTCAATGGTGGGGTATGTATTTTTTTCAAAAAGCGTTTTAGAAAACTGAATTGAGCCGAGTAGCAAAACAAACTTGTAGCCAATCAGCGGCGAGGGGCGTGTCTACTCATGATAGGGGGAGAGAGCTCTCAGTGCACAGATATCAGCCAAGTCAAGCGACAGAAAGATAGAGATTACGGATAATAAGCAAAAGAGGAAAGAAGGGGAAAAAAAAGAAAAAAAATAGTAAGACCATGTCTATATCGGACGCAACAGCTAAAGTCCGTCGCAATAAAACACTGGACGCAATAAAGTCACCATTGTAAATCATTTGAAATTTGTGTCAATACAGCAAAAATATAATGCGGGAGCAGTTTTTTTTTGTTGGGGATTTGTTGTGCTGCGCTGCATCCAGTGCAGACTGCATCACTGATTATAATGACTTACAGTATTTTTTGCACCCCACTGCTTACATCCAGTGTTGACGCGGTGATTGGTTTTTCTTTGTTTCACAGAACTAATTGTTCCCTGGGTTGCAAAATAGGGGTGAGACCCTTTTGAAGTAAGGGTGTTTGTTTTGGTGAGATTAACATTGGCTACCAGAAATCTCTTACTCTACCTTTAACAGACCTCCTTCTAGAGATAAACACATCTACATGTCCATACTCGGTCAGAGTCATAGCGCCGCAGCTGCTGGCAACAGGAGGTGTCCGATTTATGGTCTAATAAACTCTTTTTAGGTTTAATGACCTCAGCATTATATTTTTTCATTGAAAGCAGCGTCCATGTTTTGTCCATGCTTCTTCCATGAAACAGGAAGTTGTTACAACTCAACAATACAATGTCTCACTGATTTCGTAATGGTCAAGTTTTAGTTAAATAGGACTAACATTCCTTTATAGCTTGTCCTTGCCCATAATATATACACATAGTTCAGGCTACAAAGAGCCTTGACGTTGTGTGCTTGCTCTGACAAACGTTGCTGACGCATACCATGCATTTAATCCTCTAAATTAAACGCGTGGTATGACAAGTTCATCGCATTTTATTCTTTCTTTAAAATAAGCCCTTTCCTTGATCTTCGTCTCAAAAAAGCAGATTCAAAAGCACCATGATTTTCTTTGGGGTAGATGATTACATCTACCTGTTTTTGAATGCATGAAGTTTTAGTCTCTGTGCTAATTCTAGTGCTCAAGTGCTCAAGCATCCGTTCCAGATGATGGAAGTCTAAAATGCATGTATGGCTCAGTGTAAGAAGGCACTCTAGAGTCTCCTCTGTCCTCTGAAATTCATCCAATCTGATATTCAGTGTAATTTACATGTTTCCCCAAGGAATCTTACTGAAGGAATTGAATTCATGGATTACTCTCAGTGCGTCGCGTGAGATTGGTCACCATTCATAACTAAATTTTGCTCTGAAAAGAGGAGAAAATACATTCACGCGTTCAGCGTATTAATTCAGTGAAAATAAAAAAAAAAGCTTTTATGGTCTATGCCAGTTATTCTGTCGTTTACTTTACATTGTTTTCCATAATCCTCTATTTCAGTGATTTTAAGAAGAACATTGAATGAGTCAAAAAAATTTCAAAAAAGCAACGGCAAAGTCGTTTTTTCATTCTGAATTACAATTCACCCAGTTTACCTTTCGCTAAGATACATACCAGACAGTCACACAATGCCATGTTTAATTCAATTCCACAGTTCGTCAGTTGGATGAAAAACTTATCAAGGTCAAGTATGAAGCACAGTCAATGTTTTGTTACCAAGCCTATGAATGTCAGCTAATTAAAGTCATTCTTGGTTTATATTGCTCTGGTCCTGCCTTTAGACGTCATTCTTGCTTTGGAAAAAAAACAGCATAATGTCTCTCTGAAGGGCAAAATTTAACACAGCAACAGCTAAACCTCAGCTTTCAGGCCTTCAAAGCTAAGTCTTCCTCAGATCTGCTAACCTGGCAACCTTGTTGTTGTATAAGCTGTCTATCTGTGCATTGCTGCACAGTGTAAAACAGGCATTGTTTCACTGACTCTTGTGGGCTCTGCAGAAGATCTGCTCATCTTAAGGACAGAGACTTGACACTTGAGTGAATGATTTGAGTCACACTGGTTTGAGTCATTTTCTTTACTCCCTGCTTCTCATAATGTGCAGATTGTCCGGTTGTGTTTCAGTGCATGCAGGATTTTTTTTGGTTTTTACTGTAAAGCAGATTAGCAATTAATAAAAAAAAATAAAAATTGTAGTTCTTATAGATGCATACTAATATTATACTTATTATAATGGCTTTCAGAAGACCATGTCTGTAATCATTAGATTAATCAGCTGCCTGTTATCTTCTGATAGGAGGGGGAATAAAATGAGAACAGTCAGCAATATTTTATGGTCAATTTTTAATTAAATTCTTTTGCTTTTCAAGACTAATGACTATAAAAAAAATTATAATTATAACATAATAAATATAGATCCACAAATGATAATTAGTCAAGCAAAGCATATCTTTGTGTGAGAAATTCCAGCCTGACCTCATGTTTATATGTAGGTATAATATACAACGTATATTTTTGTAAATTTTTACTGATGCTGAAATGTACAATTTAGATGTATTTCAACGTTTAAAATGTACAAGTTGCTGTTTATTTTTGGTAAAAAAAAAAAGGCTAATATATGCGTATCTTTTGTAAGATATTCGTATCAGCAATTTCTTTTTAATTTTATTAATAAGCGATTTTCGACTCCTCAATCTAATATAAACTGACAAAACACGATTTAAAAACAAAGCATTTAAAAAAATATATATTTTTAGCAGTACCAAAAGTCCCTAATGAGAAAGTTTTGCAGCCACAGTCCTCTCAGGTGGAATAGATTAGGTTTGTGTAAGGTGCAGAGCAGAATTTATGTTAATCGCTGAAAATATCCAGATTATTTTACAGATACTCTCTCCGTTAACTAGTGAAGAAGCGCGTGCCTCATTCAAACACACCTGACCAGAAACACGGCATGTCGCAACAATCTGTGACGAATGCAGGCGAGAGCCAATGAGCATTTGAGTATTCTGCCATAAAGCCTGTTGTTTTAATAAACTGTAAAAAAAAAACTGCAGTTTCAATCTTATCAAATACAAACATAAAGGCATATTTACACTCATGACACAGAGTTAGAGTATAATACAAACTCCCGAATCATTATTTTTTTAGGGGGGCTGGCCTTTATTACTCTATTGTATTCTCTAATTGAGCATATAAAGCTAAATGCATCACAAAAGACATTGAAATATAAAAAGCGGCAAAATTTGAATATGTAATGAGTGAGTGGGTTTTACTGGTTACGGTCACTAGTCTCGCTGCTTATAATAGAGATGAAGATCGCCAAACAGGCTTGGATCTGGATTGCAGCGCACGAATACATTTTTTTTTTGTTTAATGATGCTGCGTTTTGTGTATTTTATACTTCTATTGTCAGTCACAGCATGTCAGAGACAATGCCTTTTGCGACCCATGGCACGTAGACATTAAATGACAAGTAAAGGTTAAACAATTACAGAAACCGTATACATTTTTAAGGGTTTGGTTTAACATTATATAGACCTATTTTTGAAAATGAGCTGGCAGCAGAAATCCCACAGAAGAGAATGAAAAGGTATCGTTTCTCATCAAGCGAACGGTATAATTGATGTGACAATAATAAGAGTTGCCTACATGGATGTCGATAACAGGTTTTCTTCTCACGCTTTAGAGAAAGGATCAGAAAAGAATAAATGGGGCATGAAGAAAAATAAAAAACATGACAAAGTTGATAAAGCTTCGAAAAGTTCCAGCGGCTCACAGGAGAGGGAGGATAACAAAGCAATCACAATGATGTGGACGTGTAGGGCCAATCAGCAGGCGCTCAGCACTTACATTCATCCCTTCCTTTTTGCTCGGATTCATGCTGTGCTTTTATTATAGGACGTAGATATCAGATACCCGCTGGCTATTGGCCCTTCTCCATAAGCTTAGCTCGATTCTGGAATGGAAAAACCGCTGCTTTATCCTGACCTGGGAATACAAAGCCCTCTTCAGTATCGATCGATAAGGTTCTGGCTCTGATAGAGAATAGGGCACTAGATCCTTCCCTTGGTAATAGAGTTTACATCTAGTGCTTTTCCCAAGCAGAAATCACTCCGTTGCCTTTATCAAAACGCAGCAGTGTGATATAGTTTATTAAAACGTCACAGCAGAAGTTTCAGAACAACCTGTTTTGGGCCAATGGCAGACACCAGAAACACACCACAACAACAACAACAAACTGACAAAGACTTTTGGAAAATTAAAAGCAAAAATCAAATGCAATAAACTATACGTAGGATGTAAACTTCTCAACTATAAGAGGATATTAACAACAATGGTAATTATTATACAACGGCATAGTAATTAATAAATGGCAACACAAGGACACGCATGGTCCCAAATGCTTCATTAGTGATTGCCAATGATGTTTCGTCAAAGGAAGCAGACAAAAAAAAAAAAAGAAAAATTAAATTAACATTCTCAAATAAATATATGACTAAATAGACAATAAAGTAAACATTAGTTGTTTGTGTACAGAATTGTTTACTTTGTTATTTACTTGTTTTAAGTAAATCAAGTGGATAAGTAACAAAATAAATAAAAGTAAATATAAATAAATTTAAGAGTCAAGAGTAAATGTTGCACAGCAAGATAACAGCAAGATTTAAACCAGTATTTGAAAAAAAAAAAAAAAAAAAAAAAAACATTCTGAGATTCTGCATTCCAGAGAATTATTCATGATTTATACTGTAAACAGAATAAGGAGAACAAAGCATAAATGCACAGTATTTATCTTTTTCATACAGAATATAAAAAAAATTCTAATAATTTCAGAATACATGCAGGATACAAAGGAAAAGAAAAAAAATGATGCCTGGAAGGAGCTCTTGCCATAGATATTCATGAAAAATACCAAGCATTCTATTATTATCACTATCATCTGAAGAGAGAACATGAAGGAAAATGTACAGCTCGTTCAATTATTTGTAGTGCAACTTTATGATTTTAAAAGATTTTTTTCAACCTGCTCTCATAAAAATGTGTACCTTTGTGCACCGTGTCTCTCAAAGTCTAAAACGCAGCAGGTTTGCTATAGGGGAAAAAGAAGTGGATATAGCCCAATCAATGTGAGGATGTTTGTCCAAATAATGAATGACTGCTTGATATACGGTTGAAAGCAGTCTTTTTTACATTGCTTCATTCTTACAAACGGTTTATGCCAGTGGTGCAGACATTACATTAAAAAAGGCAGTAGAAGCAGGGCAAACGTTGTTGGTTTTGCACAGAACCGTTCTATAAATCTATTAATAGGGAGCTGCTCTTGATTGTGGTTTTCAGATATTCATTTTAATATTTTAGCAAAATCAGAGCAATCATGAGTGCTACGGATGTATTCTACCCTGTATATGAGCAGATAAGAAATGTCAGCCTGGCATCAAGGTCTTCAAAGTGAGACTACACTGTACATACACACACACACACACACACACACACACAGTGCCAGCTAAGGGCTATTCCCACTCACTTCAAACAGAAACTTTAATAACAAGCACCCAATGAATCACTTCTCCTTTATTATTCATTTGTGTGTGAGTGTGTGTGTGTGTGTGTGTGTGTGAGTGTGAGCGCGTGAGTGTGAGTGTGTGTGTGTGTGTGTGTGTGTCTGTGCTGCAGTGCGGAGGCTGTGTCTGCAGCAGTCCCTACAGCTCTCTCCATCATACCCCATCAAACCCTGCAACACACAGCACTACTGTACATGATGGCAAGCATCATGCGGTGGGATATTCCAGAAACGTGATTCATTTCTGGACATTATGAGTTTATAATCTCATTGCAGGAATCCGTTTGGGGCGCAACAGAGGAAAACTGTATTCCAGCGGAGACACGGGTTCTGTTCAAACAGTCTTATTTGTGGGGACTTTGGCTTTATGTCACCTGTACAGTGATATTAGAGCAAAGAGACCCATATCTTGTGTCACGTAATTGGCTGTTTGCACAGTGTGAACCCCGGTCAGTGAGTTATTAAATGAATCAGACGCAGTAATTGAATGAGCACTGTCCACAGTCCTCTAAACCTGCTATAGCTTAAAGAGGAGTAATTAAAACAAATATATAATTATTAATTAAATTAGCCCAGGCTTCATTTTTTTTATGCAGCAGGTGTGTTTCTTTGTTACACTTTCAACATTTTTAATTAAAGCATGCTATTTTTTTTTTATTTTATTCTAATGTTTATATTTTATCTAAGCATCATTGTCCAATAGAAAAACATGGTAGATGTCTGAGTAATGTTAAAATACAAATGCAAGAATGCTAATAAATAAATCTAAATGTAATATAAATATATTTTATAATAAAGTCATCGTTTTTTTTTTGCGCAGTGCTGTTTTGTGTACAGCGTTACCAGGGAAACGGCTATATTTACCTCTCCAAAAGCAGCATCTAGTGACAAAAAAAAAAAAAATTAATCTGCATTTTCATTCAGACCAACGTAAAAGTAACTAGAAGTACGGGGACAGTATGATAACGTTTCATGTTGACGTCAACAAGAAATGTTCAGGATTCGTTTTGGAAAAAGACTTGTTTCAAAGATAAAGAGTCGACTCTTTCTTCGAGAGACGATAGCTTGCGCGATGCACCTTTGGATGTTTTCGATCCCTTTCATTCAGATCTGTGTTACACGCTGCATGAAAGCTCATTTTCAAAAATCCATAATAGGGCCACTTTCAGAAGTGTATCTTGTAGTAGTAATAATAATAATAATAATAATAATAATAATAGAATGTGACATTTTAAAGTATGTATTATTATTATACATATATAATAAAGCCAAAAAGTGCATTTAGGTATAAAATTTAATTATCCAGTGAATTATGAATTGTCAATTCTCTTGATAGAAGAGAAGATCGCTCTTGATCGGTCATACATAACCGATTGGTTTTTGTCCCCATTTTCAACCGCTAAGAAGTCTTTCATAAAGGAAAACACTTGATGCTTAAACACTGCTTCTAGAGCCTCTTAATAGATTTGAAGACAGCGTAATCAGCTTAAGCATGTGCTTTAATGTTTCATAATACACAAAAACACACTCATCTCCACCTAGATTTGAGTCAGAGTGGTCTACTGCCCATAAAAACGTAGTAACAACTGTCTACGTTATAGTTAACTACCTTTTTATTAGAGAGAAAAAAAAAAAAAGTCCTGTGGTTGAGTAGCTGCACACACACTCGGTTGTTTAAATATTTCAGTGACACGTCCAGCCTTAATGTCAAACACAGAGCTCTTCTGTGGAGAGTCTCCGGTCACAGAGCAGCTCTTAAAAGCACACCTTTACTAGCCTCCTAACTGGAAACTCAGGAGACCCGCACACGGCCAAGCCTCATTTGTCTTGCTGAAAACCTGCTTGTTCGGCCCAAAAGAGAGGAAAGTGGGATTAATTTCCATCCCGTCCCAGTCCGATCCAATCAGCTCTCATTGACTGGCTACTTCCCCTCGCAGACGACACAGATGAGATCCGGACACTGCTTAATGTCACTGCCTGTTGTGCAATTGTGCTAATGAAACGATAGCTGCCTGCAGATGACAGGAAGCAGCTTTGAGAGGGGAGGGTTGTGCTATACCAGTGACTCCAGGGAGACTTCAATCTAATAGAGATAGATAGCAACAAGGCTTGTCAAATCGCCAGAAAGTTCGGAGAAGAACCGAGATAAATAAATAAATAAATAAATAATACATTTTAATCTAATCAAATCAAATAAATTGATGTCTACCAAATTATGAGGTTAAATGGCATAAATCACCATAATGTCGATATTTTTTTTTTTTGTTGATAGCTATGGATTTTGTTCCTTATTAGGTTTATACATCTAGGTATACGCAGATGTATACAGAACACGCGATGTATTACAACTTTAAAAGTAAATAATTTATAATTAATATACTTTAAATAAATTAGTATACTTGAAATAAATAAATTCATTAATATGTACCAAATTATGATGTTAATGACATAAATCGCAATTAGTTTAGTTACTGATTGCTATGTTTTGTATTGTTTCTTAATAGGTTTATACCTAGGTCCAAAACCAAAAAACATAAAGAAGCAAACAAGCTATATATTTATTTATTATTCAACAGTAAATACTTATAAAAGTACTTTATTTAAATGAATAATGGAATTCTTTAAAATATATATGACATTACAATCTTACAAAAGTAGCAACATTTCTTCTTTATTAAGTGAAGCAAATTCTGAAAAAAAAAAAAAGAGTGAAGAGAGCTAAAGGGTGTCATCAAAGAGGAGTATGATGTTTCAGAGAACATCTATTATCATCATCATCATTATTCTTCTTCTTATTATTATGATTATGATTAGTAGTAGTAGTAGTAGTAGTTTTGTTATTTTTAGGAAAGAAAAAAAAATACACTTAAAATAAATTAAAAATAAATAATTAAAAAAATAAATAATTAAGAGATACTATGCTTTTTCATTTCCCACCAACTTAAATATAGCTGCTTCTTAAGGAAGAAGGTCGCCATCAAGGGGAACATCCTATTTGTAGGTGTTTGCCGTGAAAAAGTGAGTACATCTAGTGATTCTGAACCGACTGCCCTGCAAAAGAATGGAACAGCAAGAGTGCCGTGGCACAGACCTGTAAAACACACACCGAGCGGGGGATGAGATGTGATTTGAGTTGTATGTCACACTAATGCCACTCGCAGACTTATTAAGCTCTTCACCATGGCGACGATGAGTCATTCCCCAGCTCCAGACCCTTGCCATTGTCACCGTCAGACAGCTTCCAAGAGAAAATAAATAAATTAACAAATAAATTCAATGTTTTTAAAAGCTCATCTAACCCTCCTACATTAGGTCCACATGTCCAGTTCTTCTCAGTCTAAAAGGCATGAGACATTCACATCTTCACGTTACATTCATTTGGCTGAAACTTGTGTCATATTACATCCTCCAACGTGTTCAACTCAGCCCATATGTTGGTCAAACCAGTATATTTTTTACTGAATAACGTTTAAAAAGGACATCAGATAACGTAAGTGTTTATTGACCACCCAAATGTTAGTAATTACGGCCAATGCCAGCAAATGTTTACCAAGGACTATAGTTATTTCCATCAATATGTGAGTGTGGCTGACAGGCTATTTTCATGAGCTGCATGATGCACTGCCAATGTTGATATAACTCACATGTCATGCATTTTACCTCGATGCACAGTAATGACTGCCTTTCATGCAGCATGGGTCACAGCGTGCCGATATGTCATTCTCACCACCTCTACAGCGAGACTGTGAGGATTTATAGCATCATATCACGGCATTCTCCAGAATTCATGTCATTACCCACCATTCATCACGCATATATTGTTCACAAGGTCCATACGCATAATTACCTGTCAAACAGGCTTTCATATGCATTCAAATTACTGCTGGTATTGCTCTTTATCATGTTGAAGTCAGTGTTAAGCTCTTAAAATACGTAAATGTAAATATTAATATTTTTGATTAAATATAAACCAAAAAACTAATTAGAAATGTAACAAAACATTTCAAATGCTGTACATTAAATCCTAAAAAAAGCATCAAATATACAAAAATATGAATCCGTGTATAACTATTAGTATTTTTAATAATAATAATAATAATAATAATAATAATAATAATAATTTCTTAAATTGCAAATCGGCATAGAATGATTTCTAAAGGATGTGAAGACTTCAATAAATTTTTGCTGAAAATTCAACTTTAACGTCACAGGAATAAATTAAATTTTAAATTGTAATTAAAATATAAGCTAAATTTAGTTTAGTAATCGTATGAGATAGCTGTATTGTATCTTTCATGCACTGTGTAAAATAGCATGATAATTGTGACCCTGGACTACAAAACTTTAACTAAGTCACAGGTATATTTGTGGAAATAGCCAACAATACATTTTGTTGGTTAAAATGATCAAATTTTCTTTTATGCATTTCTTTTCTATATTTCTTTTCTTTTATTTCTTTGTTGTAGTAAATTTACTCCTACTGCTTATATATATATATATATATATATATATATATATATATATATATATATATAAACTTTATTTTTTTGATTAGCAATATGCATCACTAAAGACTTCATTTGAACAACCTTACACGCAGTTTTCATAATATTTTTTTTTTCTTATGACTGGTTTTGTGGTCCAGGGTCACAAAAGAATTTGTCTCTCAAAAGGAAAGACGACTTCAAAGAGCCTAAAAGAGTGGTTAGTAATTTGAATTCCATTTCTATAATGGCACATCAAGGAGTAACAGGTTTACATAATGCTCGCAAATGTTGGCCAGTCATGAATATCTCAACCCAGCCTTAAACACATCATCTTACTGATGCCTGCGTCTCTAATCTCCGGTAGTTCAACGCAGGATTCACAAAACGCTTGCTCTTGAAAGGTGGGTTAGTACTCATTTTATTTGGACCAGCTAGCTCCACTGAATCAATTATGAAAATTTTTTATATTTTCTATTAAACAAAACTTTGGAAATGGATGTACTTTTTTTCAGACTGGGCCATCTAACCAATCAAAGCAGAGTAGGCTCACAGAAAGGAGTTTGCGGACACTGAATTTTACAACTGATTCAAAAGGAATAGTTTGAGAATCACTGGAAATGAAATAATATTAAATGCATATTTTGAGAAACCGAAAGCGTTATTTGACTTTGCAAGTGCGTAATATTGTAAGAGACTGCCAAAACAATGGACCTTAAAAATAATATGATAAAAATAAGGATAATATGTACTGCGGCTAAAATAAGTCTGAACACATCACTATAGTATACATCAAATGCTAACGGTTCCAGATCATTAGCCAACTGAGAAATGTAGCTAAACTACAGGTAATAGCTTTGCTCCTTGTAGCGACACAACTGCTCGACACTGATAGGCAGTATTTCCTGCAGCCTCCATTTCTGACACACTCAGGAGCACAGCCATAATCTCCTCTGTAACAGCAGGTGATAAGCTAAGCCATTGGGGTAAGAAAGGATATGATCTCAACTACCTACCTGGACGCTTTTCTTAAGACCCTGAGCCAATCTATTCAATTTCTTGTTAAGAGTTTGAGCTGAGCAATATTCCCTGCTGGGTTTATGAGGAAAAACACATCTGAACAAACACAGATCTCTGACTGAGGTAAAACTTCCCACTATTGCATTTTAAGAGGCCACACTTATGCAGGTATGCTAATTACAGATGCTGAAGCCGTTTCAATCTAATGAAAATTAATTTACCCCTGCCAGGAAAAAGATATCATCCATTTTGGCATGGGTATAAGGAACCCAGACAAAGGAAAAAGCAATTTATTCATGCCTGACATATCTGTCCACATCTGCAGAGGTCAAGCAAATAAAATTGCAAATTGATTCCCCCTCTATAATTGGGAAGCACTGTGTGTGGAGGAGAACCAGATGCAAGATCTCTGAAGACTGCCAGTTTCAATAAGTGTCAAGGTGGACTTTCTTGCATCCACGTCAGCAGAAGACACTTCTGGGTCCTGAAGAAGCCTCTTCAGGTGGTCACTGACAAAAAATATGAATCTACACATACACACAGAGGATCAAGGAAGAGAAGAGCTGTAGAAGTTGAGTGCTTCTGAAGGGATGAGCCTGTACAAGTGTGTGTTTTTGTGTGTACCTGCTATTAATGTACATTTTAAAGTGCATGAAGTCTTTTGAAAATCTAAATTATCAGATGGTTTTCTGAAAGGGTAGATTTACTGTGAGTGTTGGGTTAGTGTGAGTCATAAAATTCAATATAAAAACCATTACATCTAGGAAATGCCTCCACAAAAAAATTAAAACCACTAAATTTACCCATAGACTCTATGATGTTTTTAATGATCGATGTTAAACTTTTTTTTTTTTTTTTTAATCAATGAGTTAAAATTAGCCAAGCATTTAGTCCATATGAGATGACATTGGATTAATGAATGCAACTCAATCTGCCTGGTTAAAATTTTTAACTTTACTTTCTGGGTTACTATATTTTGGGTTAGTAACTCAACATATGTTCTGTCCATTATGTACTTAGTGCTGGGTTGTCAATTTGGTTATTTTTAACCCAGCCCCTTTTAAAATGCAACAAAGGAAAGGGGAAAAAAACCCCAAAAAACAAAGTTTTATACCTGAACAAAAAATTCAAAACTGCATGTAAATATTTATACTGTCCTACTATGCTGTGTACTAAGTAAAAATAGTAAACCAAAACAAACAACGGCACTAAATCATAGTGAAAATATGCAACAAGATGCACCTTCCGTCAATGACAGCTTCACAAACTGTAAAGTGTCCGGATTGCATTCATACCACTCAGAACATGCTTCTATAATGGTCACAAAGTAAGTTCCTAATCAAACGTTGTACTTTCTCAGTGATTTTGTCAAACTAAAACTCAAGTAGGGTAAAGGGTAAAAAAACAAGGGCTTATGATCAAACTCTGCTCGGAGTAGATTTGTGACAACAAGACAGACATCCCTGAGTGCTGATTGGACAAGAGGCACACTAAAGTGGTTTGAGTAAATGGAAATGTATAAGTAAGCAACAAGAGTAGTCTCATACTGATCCAATGAAAGAAAGAAAAGATGGGAGATTAGGTAGATAATAGTGAAGAATTGAGAGATGTGTTACACGATTCAGTGGATGATATGAAGTGGCCTATTTTCAAGGGATAGTTCACTTTGAAACTAAAACGTGAAGTTTATCAGCTTACCCCAAGGGCATCTAAGGTTTAAGTGACCTTTTTCTTCAATTCTCAATTTTGGGATTTTTTAAGACAAACCGTTGACTGTCAATCATGCAATGTTCAGTGTAGGAAACTTTCCTAAAAAAGTTTTTTGGAAAAAAAAAACAAAACAAAAAAACACATGCATAGAGATTTAAACCAAATTAAACCATATCCCATTGTCAAGATACATAGATGACAAAAGACACAGTTTGTGTGAGAAAATGAACAGTATTTATATTGTTTTTTACCTCTTGTACACCACTATGACCAAATGATCTGAGGGCGCACATGCTTCTGATGTGTGACACATGAGCACGCTCTTGCTTAGTCAGGCAGTTGTGTGCACACACGTCATGCACCGGAAGCATGCATACCCTTAGATCATTTGAACATGGTGGTGTTCAAGAGGTAAAAACCTATATAAATACTGTTCATTTTCTCACACACGTTTCAAAGTGAACTATCCTTTTAAGTTACCATGAATGTTCTTCAACAGAACTGCAATGCTGGTTTACTGGAACAAATATGGCTGCCCTATATAAGAACAATTTACACAATCTCCATTCTGTTCAGAAGTTTTCACCCCCAGCCCTAAATTCATTGTTTTTTTCCTCTGAAGCATCAAATGATAATTTGCACCTTCTGTAAAAAAAAAAAAAAAAAAAACCTGTTGTGGATCATTCAGCTAACAGCACAGTATTAAGAATCATAAGGCATGTAAACTTTTGAACTGGGAGATTTTTATAAATTCAACTAACGTTTTCTTTTGTGGACTGTGGCTGCGTCGAAAAGTCTAGATTTTTGCAGGTACCTTATGAAACTGATTTCAGACAGGCTTCTGGGGCAGTGTAATGGTTTAGTTATACACAAAAAAAAGATTTTTCTGATAACTAAAATTACCATTATACTTATTTCTCACTAGAAATATCGTCAAAAGTATCAAGAAATACACTTTTAAACACAAACTGCCCACCAAATACAACTTTCATCAATTACAACTTTCAAATACAACCATCATGGACTACCCAGGATTGTGGGATATCCAGTGACTTTTAACACTAGTCTTGCATTGTTGAGGAAAGATCATTATGAAATTAATAGTAACCACAATAGAGGTGCAAAAAATTAACATTTTACAGGATTAAAACACAACTGATTGCAAAAACCTGGTTCTTTTCATTTTATACTGATTATTAGTTGTTTTTTTCCCACAATTTTTTCAATTCCGCGCATATTGATAGTGGCTCTCTGTGCAAAAAAAAAAAAAAAAAAAAAACATTATTAGCAGGTTTGTGTGAGCGCGAAGGGATACACGTTTTGGAGGCCAGCTAGTCATCACAGACAGACTTGAGTCACACAACCTGTGCCTGGTGCCTTTCTTCTTTTGTTCTTCCTAAAGACATGGTGCATGTCATCTTCACTGATCTAGAGTGCAGGTGAGGGGAAGAGGGGTGGGTGGTAGGAGTGGTGTATGGTGTCTTTTCAAACTTGCAATAACCTTGTTCAGATCATCTTCCAGTTGTTGATTCTCCACAGTGCTGAGGGATTTTTCAGACCTTTCCACACTGAAGCTGTCACTAGAAGAGAACTGAATCCATGGCTTTTCAAAATAATTCCTCTATGCCACTCTGTTCTGCGTATTTGGCCCGTTTATGCAAGACTCTGTCCCCCCCATTCCTGCAAGCATCTTCTTTGGCCTGACGGAGCTGGCTGAGTTTTACAGTGAACCATGGTTTGTTGTTGTAGTAAGTTAAATGAGTCCTGGTAGGAATGCACATATCCTCACAGAAACTGATAAATGATGTTATAGTCTCTGTGAGCTTGTCCAGATCATTTGCCACAGCTTCAAAGGTTTAGCTGATTTCAGTTTCTGCTTGAATGTCAGTATGAGAAGAACCAAAGTGATCAGAGAGCCCCAAAGCTGCTCGTTGGACAGAGTGATATGCATCCTTTATTACTGTGTAACAGTGATCCAGTATATTACTGTCTCTGGTGGGACATGTAACATGCTGTCTGTATTTTGTCAGTTCATGTGAGAGATTTGCTTTAATAAAGCCAACGAGAATTATTTAAACAGTCTGGGTGTTGTTGCTCAGTCTCAGCAAGTTTCTGTAAAGCCAGGCTCACATGTGCTTGCGGAGGAATGCA
This sequence comes from Puntigrus tetrazona, assembly GCF_018831695.1. Lineage (NCBI taxonomy): Eukaryota > Metazoa > Chordata > Actinopteri > Cypriniformes > Cyprinidae > Puntigrus > Puntigrus tetrazona. The sequence continues at coordinate 7,498,398 of NC_056721.1, read as the reverse complement.
AACACTCACCAGAATGAATGATCAAAACTCCCACGGCAAATAGAAAAGCTTACAGTTAGTTAATGAAGAGCGCTTATAGATCAGGATAGCACATCTTCTTTAACACAGTTACATCTATACACCACCTATTGTTGATGTAAAAGCACAGCCTGCTCGATTTCCTGGTTGATTCTATTTTGCGATCTGCTCTAAACAGTTGAAAGCACAGCAGATGTAATGCACCGTCTTGAATGGCATGACTCAGCCAGGATTACCTGAAACACAGAGCAGCAGAGTTTGAAAAATCCTTGTTAATCCAGGTGAGCAGAAGGAGTTTGTCCGTTTTGTTGGGTAGAGGGCGGAGATGTGTCAGACTGATGCTAAGCAATGGCATTCGAAATTCACCTTGTCTGAGTTTTATGAGCATGCCGGCTCACTTACCCGTCTGCGAGTCCTGAAGCGTTTGATTAGCACTGCTACTTTGCTAAATACAATGATCAGAAAAAAAGTCTCAAACTAAATCTGGTAAATTTTGTAAAGTGATCTGACAAATGTTCAGCAGTTCTTCCCTGCTAATCTTACAAAAAATAAAATAAAATAACTGGAAAAACTAACAAAAACAATTGAGAGCTAAGCACTTTGGCTGCCATGCATGGCACCATCTTCATCTGTACTGATAGATTAGGTCCACAAAACAATACAATTTGCATGCTCATAGCTAAAAAATTTTTGCTAATATTTTGGAAGTACATTAGCATGTAGATCTAAATTAATGCTATAAAGGTTAAATTGCAAAGACAAGCTGAATCCAGTACACCAGGGCAATCCAAACTCAGTCCTGGAGTGCCGATGTCCTGCAGAGTTTAGCTTCAACCCTAATCAAACACACCTGAAGCAGCTAATCAAGGTCTTACTAGGTATGTTAGAAACTTCCATGCAGGTATGTTGAGACCAGCTGGAGCTCAAATCTGCCGGACACTGGCCCTCCAGGACCGAGTTTGGACAGCCCTGCTGCACCATTATTTTGTGGTCGTTAAGAAAAGCCCCAGTGGTAAATCAAGGTTAAACAGACAACTTCACTGATGATGCATCTTATTCTCATGCTGATAATTTTCATCCCCTCCACTCGGTCTCCACCTCTTCTATACGTTTAATGCAAGCTGGAGAATGATTTAATGCAGCCCACAATACTATCCATAAAGATTAACATTTCCTATTTTCAGACCAAGACCCTTCCATGTTTTATTCATGGAAAAGCTTGAGCTGTGTGGTCCAGAATTCTGGGAGATTTAGGTGGCATACCAGTCGATTTGATCTGCCCTCCTACTCTTTTATTCATAAGCATCTCTCTGTTCTTCAGTGTTTGAGGAGGTAAATTAGTGGCCACTCCGGCTCTGGTGACTATGACTCTACCACACAGAGAGCTGAATGACAGCAATTTGTCTTTGCAGGAGCAAACATAATTATTGAAAAGTAGACAGTGTGCTTGTGTGAGGTTGAATGTTTGAGTGCGTATGCCAAAGCGCACACACACACACACACACGAACGAACAAACAAACCATGAACCATAAGAAGCCATATGCAGTTGACTGCAAACATAAAGAACTAAACAATCTGGTAAAGACATATGCTAAACAGCTGACAGAAAACAAAGGAAAGAGATGGCCGACCATCTGATCAAAGATTAGCATAACTGACTACACACTGATCAAAAAAATTCCAGAAAAGGTCAGCAATAGGATAGCTTTAACATGAACAATTGTGATGAATGGTTTTATGTCTCTGGCAACTCTCAAGGTTATGTGCATAAAAAGGTCAAAGTCACAATTTAACATCTGTTATTTATTTGCCCTTGCGTTGTGAAAAAGCAGAGATGTAGCTGTCTCCTCCAGACTCTGATCAGCCCCTCAATCCAAAAGGAGGCGGGGTTAAGTTACAAGCTTTCTCTAAAAATTTGATGATCTAATAGCATTACAAAGTTTTACTGACAAGCTCTTTTTAACGATTGCCACTGGTTAAACATTTTTAAAATCCTCTGATTTAAAATAATAAATTACAAATTCTATTAGAGATATGAAGTATGGATGATTTTTCACGGAACACTTGACTGAGCTAGGGCATGGCAACTGTCATTCTCTTCCATATGCAAACGCCTGCCCTTGTGCTTTTTGGCCAGCCATCAAGTGTGTTGCGACTGGGAAATATCTTGAGCATGTAATGGAAATTTTATACACACAATGTCTCCACAACATTGCGACAGCAGCAACAACAATACAACCATAAGTTCTTTCTCTGCCTAAACATTTGTGTTATGCAAATCATCCAACATAGTGATATAGACATGTAGGGGCATGTTTAAATGAGACTTTTAGGAAGGCATGGACTAGTCTTTTGGTTTGACTTTAGTCTTTGCAACTTTTTGATCATATGCAGCTTCTAATAATACAAAAGGCAAAAGGAAATTTTCATAATTTTGGAAACCAATAGTGTACCAATTTGGGAAGCATTTTTCATTCCCTTTATAATCAGCATATTTATTAGGCTGTCACATCTGTACTTTGTTTTTGTTGATTTATTAAATTTTTTTGGCTGTATGTGACCCTAACCATTCTGTGATAAATATTTGGGTCACAAACCACCAGCAGAGAATCATTGCCATACATGGATCAATAGTCAGGATTGTGAGAGGTGAGAGTCATGTGCTGTCATCATCTTTACTCCTGAAGGAAGAAAGATACTAAAGCAAGGCAGGAGACTGATTCTCCAGTGACATCTCTAGGGGACGATGGCTCCATTTAAAATAAAATGTCACTCAGCAAAACAAGCTCCTGCCTCACATGACCCAAATGCACCACTGTTAGTCAACAAACTGCTTGTTTCATTGCAAACTGCAGCAAATTATTGACGCATCTCTCTTTCAAGTGCTTTAAATTAGTCTAATTTATTATTTATGTAGCTACTCGGTGCGTTAAAAGTGAATTCATTTATTTTATCATTATAAAACCTTTACCTCTAAACAATTTAATCATCCTTCCGAAAAAGGTTTAAATTAAATTACATTCAAATATTAAATTACTGTTTATAAATGGTTCGGTAAGTCAGAATCGGTTTTTGATAGCAAATAACAACCTTGACGTAATTTATTTAATTTCCTCTTTTATGTGATGTGTGAAGGTGAACATTCATGGCAGTAACTAAGTTACTGCATGGAATTAAACCAAATGTGATTAAACAGGAATCAAGTCATAGTACTTTAAAAAAATAATAAAAATAAAAAAACTCAGAAAAATGGTTAACAAAAAAAAAAAAAAAAAAAAAAAAAAAAAAAAAGGCACAAATATGTAATTTAATTAGCTAATATGTACCAATTTGTATTTGTTTGATGGCAAATGTCCTACCAGCAGCCAGAGGCATTAAATGAGAGATTTCCTGCTGGCAGCATAAATACGTTAACATGACCATATTTATCCATCATTAAAAATACACAAAAGGACTATCCGAAGTTGGTGATTTCATTTAATATGGTTTAGTTTTAGCCATAATATGCAATACTATTCGAGTCAAAGTACAGAAAGCTTTCTGTTAAGGACCATTAAGCACATGCAGTAGGTGTTTCCTTGGTGCAGTGATACTGTAACGGCAGCTCTTACGCTCACTGATGTGTGACTGATGTATCTGCATATAAACATGATGCAGACCATAGGGAATGCTGAACTGCTTTAGAGAGGAGATAAAAGGCATATAGTATGAAGGTCTAGCTCACTTACAATATCGGATTGTACTTTGATGAACTGATCTTTATTCAAATTGTTTGAATTAAGATTTGAGATCAAAGATCGCAAATGAGATTACACTGTGTGTTCTGCACCCCCACAGTCCTACCTGATAAGGCTGGAAAATGAAACTGGTAGAACAACTAGAAACGTGGAGACAAGTCAAACAATCCTGAAGCAATATGTACATGACTTACATCATAATTGTGAATCAATAGGACCAAATATGAATCTTCTGAGAATCAAGAGGAGAGAAGAAGGACACTTCTGGAAAAACAATTTACAAAATTGAGATGGTCCTTGAAAAGTAATTGCAGGCCATCATTTTGATAAACTTTGACCATGTCAAGATGTTTCCTTCTCTAAACATAAAAAAGAAATGTTTTCTCATGTTTTCTTTTTTATATTATTGTACACTTTGCTCACTGGTGTATATAGAATCACAAATGTTTTCTGTGAATTTTTAGATTTTCTTTGAAGATCTCAATTCTTTTCTTTTCTGGGTTTCACCATAAATTAAAAAAAAAAAAAAAAAAGATAATTGCAGTTTCTCACAATTCTGACTTTTCTTCTCAGAAAGCTGTGAGATTTAAAATGGAGATTTTGTGAGAAAAGTCAATTTCATACATTTATTCACATTCTTTTTATATATAGCATGATGAATAAGCTTCTGTAAGAATCCCAATTAGGACACTTTTTTGATTGGTTCAATGTAGAAATTATGATTTTTTTTTTATAGGATAAATTGTACAAAATGGAGATGGTCCTTCAAAGTAATTTGATGAAAGCTTTATTTGTGTGATGTCAGAGTGACCAGGACAAGATGTTTTCTTTTCTTCTGTAAGGACATAAAGGAAAAGGAAACAAAGCTCATGTGGCAATCTCCTTATAAATAAAATAAATAATGATAATAAAAAAAGATTCTCAATTTCTTCCCACAAAGTTTTCTTGTAATTCTGGAAGAATTTTTTTTTTGGACTTTTAAACTTGAGATTTTTGGAGTAAAGATTAGTGAAAAAAAATTGATTTATTAAATTTACTTTTTTGATAAAGTTCATTAGTTAACATGAACAATACTTCAACAGCATCTATTAATCTTAGTTAATGTTAACTTCAGCATTTACTAACGCATTAAAATCCCAATCTTTGTTAACATTAATGCACTGTGAACTAAAATTGAACAAACAATGAACGGCTGTATTTTTCACATTATTAATAAAGAATGTGAAATGTTGTGTTCATTGTTTGTTTATGTTAATTAATATATTGATTTTAACAAATGACACCTTATTGTAGTGTTACCACTTTCTTCAAAACAAGCTTCTATAGGAATCCCATTGGACTACTTTTAGGACTGGTTCCATACAGAGCTTATAATACATTCAGTAGGATTCTTCTGACTAGGTCTAGGAATAATCATCTGAGAAAGTTCCTTCACTCAAAATTATGTTTCATACATTAAAATGTTCAGAATGTCACGTCAATGCATCAGAGAGGAAATTCATACGTGGGCTGAAGAACTCTAAAATGGAAAGTTAAGTTAACTCCAAAACACCTTCTTGCACCACAAGTCTGTGACCGGAAGCATTAGCCTTTAGAGTCCCATCACTTAAAATTTTACAGCAAGCCATCCCTGTTATTCCTCTCCTCAGGAGGTCGTTAAAGCTTGTCATAATCAAGGAGAAAGGCTCCGTGACCTTCTGCTTTGACATTTCTGTCACTTGGCAAATGTATCCAAGAACACCTGAGGGGGAAAGGCATGCAGAGGCTGGTTGAGACAGGGTCTTCGCTAGCAGTAATTTGACATTGGGCGATAAGTGTAAACACAGTACATCATTCAGAGATGCTGAAAAGAAGGAGAAAAACAGATCGTTCCATCACAGCCTTTATTGCATGAGGAAGTGATGGCTTTTATGCCTCTGCGTGGTTGGCTTCCCAAGTGGTCACTTAAAGGTCTGAGCTAAATGCATCAGAAAATTAGACAGGCACGCTAGAAGAGTAATCTTGTCAAGTTTGGTAACCTCAATTAGATCTCAGAGACAAGAAAATAAAATAACCATCAATTATTGTGTTTGTGTTCTCTCCTTTCAGCACGTTTCTTAAATGCTCTTCCTGCTTTCCATGGGATAATGAGAGGAGATAACATGGTAAAGCATTTGACTGCTCATGAAATCATAAGAGCTCGCTTTCAACGCCATTGTCAAGTGAAAATGACCTGGTGGACATTAGCCAATCAGATTCTCCGCAAAAAAAAAAAAAAAAAAGATGGTTTAATTTTAAAACTTATTAAACCACTGACAGACATATTGTGTGATTTAATTTAAAGTGACTATTTAACAAATGCATGCACTTTAAAAACACCACTCACTGATTTAATTTACCATCCGAGTAATATTTAAACGAGTCTGTCTGTGTGCACTGTTTTTGAGGGAGACATTTTCTTAGAAGGAAAAAAAAACAAAACAAAATGCATCATATTTTGTAACTTTGAAATCTGCATGACCTTGTTTTGTGGAACACAGCTGGAGAAATAATATAAGCGAATGCTGACCACAGCTGTCAAGAAAGATTCCTGAATCTAGACTGCCTGTGAAAAAAAGTTCTACAATTGCTACATTTAGGTTTGGGTTTGTTAGTTATGATACGGCTTTAGAGACATCAAAAACTACAGCAATACAGTTCACAAGTTAGATGGACTACTTATAGAGCTCCAAAAAGGTTCATATAAAATATTATATTTTTTAGAAAAAGAGAAACATTGACTTTCTGCTAAATGACTCCTTTTGGATTCCAGGAAAACAAATCGTAATGTTTGGAATGACAAGATAATGAGTAAACGGTAACAGAATGCGAATGTAACTTTTTGAGGGAACTGTCCCTTTAACTTTGCTAATCTATTAGTAATGTTGGCAAGAGAGACTGATAGACGGCTGCATGCAACACATTGCACAGGATATGACTAGGTAATGAGCAACAGGGGAAATATGACTTCAGACATGACATTTTGTGTTTATGTGTGCGTGGCATGCATATTTAATACTGTAATCCAAAGGACTCCTCATTAAAACTCGATATTCAGACAAAACAGGTGGAAAGGAAAGCACCAAACAAGCCGTGCAGCATTTCAGCAGGGAAATATTAGAGCTCTCCTTGCTCCCCAACTCAGCCTGATGCGAAAGTGGCCATGTTATATCTTAGCAATAAGTTAGCAGTCCGGCAGAAAATACAGGGAAGCCTATTACTATGCTCTAATGCACATAGTGTGCGAGTACAGCACGTGAGCGTAATGGTGCGCGCTGCGGCAAGAGTTTGATGCTGATGCCTGCGGGCGTTGGAAATGTAACCCTAGGGGAACAATCTACACATGATCAAAATACATCAGAGAGATAAAGTGATAGCAGGAGAGAGAGAGGATAATAATAGCCACAAACAGATTTGGAGAGCCTTACATAAAATAAAATAGCTCTAACACAAGCATGCACATGATGTAATTACTCACTAAAGTGAGGCAGGTGGCCAGATCCAAGCTCTTAATTGAAGCATTAGTGAAGGTTGCTTGTTACCGCAATAATGATTCTGTGAGATCAAGAGAGCGTGAACAGGTCATAAAAAGGGTCCATAAATAAACTTCTGTGTAATTGAGTCCCATGGCCTTCAAACATCTATTTTTGGTTTTTTTTTGTCGTGCAGTTACTTTGAAGAAGCATCATATTTACATCCAATTACTTAAGGTCACGTACACACGGCATACTTTGCAGTGAGGCAACTAATGATCGTAATTTCTTGAACAAGAAACTTGAATGACAAGTTTAACTTGAAAGTTAATTTTTAACTAAAGTCATAAGTTACTAAAGATACGAAAGATAACCACAGCTGACAGATGAGCTATGTTGGGTTTATGTCTGTAAAGCTGCGAATTTTAAACAATACAATCTGTGTGTATGATTTCCATGAAGAACTGAAGGTGAGGTCAACTACAGTCAAAACAAAGTGTGGCAACCTGTGAAAAAGAGAAAAACGTACCTCTGTGTGTATAATTGCCTATGGGAAACCAAAACGACAAACTTATGCTAAAATTGCAACACTAAAGTGATGAAATTATGGCACCATGTGCCTTTTCAAATACGTTTAACATCATATTATCGTCTCAGCAAATATGTTAATCTGACTACAAACAACAAAGAATGTAAATGTTCTGCTAGCATTGTTTCATTGTGTCAAGCGAGACTTCCGTGCTCAGAAAAAAGGTGGTGAAAAACAGTATGTGAAAGAGTAATACAATATAGGCAGAAAATACCTGGATGACTTGCTACTTCTTAAATGTGACCCTGGATCACAAAGCCAATCATAAATTGCATGGGTTTATTTGTAGAGTTAGGAAAAAAAACAAACAAAAAAGCAAACACTGTGTCAACATTGACAATTTTACTTGGATGTAAAAATCATTACGATATTAAGTAAAGACCACATTTCATGAAGATATTTAACAAGTTTTCTACTGCAAATATCCCAATATTTAGCTTTTTCTCTGCCAAATACTGTTCGATCCTAACAAACCATACATCATGGAAAATTTATTTATTCAGCTCTTATAATTGCACATTATCCAACTATACTGCTTTAATAAATGTGTTTCACAAGGCCATTGTATCAAATAAATTAAATGCACAGAGACTGAACCCACCATCTCAACAAATTAAAATATGACAATATGCCAATCAGCTAATCAACTCAAAACACCTGCAAAGGTTTCCTGAGCCTTCAAAATGGTCTCTCAGTTTAGTTCACTAGGCTACACAATCATGGGAAAGACTGCTGATCTGACAACTGTCCAGAACACAATCATTGACTTCACATAGAGGGTAAGCCACAAACATTCATTGCCAAAGAAGCTGGCTGTTCACAGAGTGCTGTATTCCAGCATGTTAACAGAAAGTTGAGTGGTAGAAAAAAAAAAAGTGTAAAAGAAAAAGATGCACAACCAACCAAGAAAACCACAGCCTTATGGGGATTGTCAAGCAAAATCAATTCAAGAATTTGAGTGAAACTCACAAGGAATAGACTGAGGCTGTGGCCAAGGCATCAAGAGCCACCACACACAGACTTGTTAAAGAATTTGGCTACAGTTGTTGTGGTCCTCTCAGACAACATCAGATGTGTCTTACCTGAAGAAGAATTGGACCAGTGGTCCAAAGTCCTCTTTCCAGATGAGATCTGTATTTCACTTGGAAACCAACGTCCTAGAGTCTGGCGGAAGGGTGAAGAAGCTCATAGCTCAAGTTGCTTGAAGTCCAGTGTTAAGTTTCCACAGTCTGTGATGATTTGAGGTGCAAAGTCATCTGCTGGTGTTGGTTCATTGTGTGTTTTGAAAACCAACATCAAATTTTGGAGCACTTCATGCTTCCTTCTGCTGACCAGCTTTTTTAAGACGCTGATGTCTGCAGGATTTGGTGTAATGAGGACGAGTCCATATGCAGGGTTTATTAAGAACAAACAAAGGACAGAAATCAGAGGACAGGCAGAGAGTCAGCAAGGTTAAGGCAGTCCAATCAGGCAACCAAGTCAAAGGGGCAACTCGAGTAACAGGCAAAGAAATCAATGGAATGCTTGATAAGACCGGTAAACTGGCAATACTTCGCAATGAGTGAAACATGTGCTCTGGCTTTATGCTGGGCAAACAGGAAGTGAGCGCGGAGGGAGTGGAAACTAATCAGTACACAGGTGAGGGCTCCCTCTGCTGGCATGGCATTAAATTTGGCACCTGTCCACACCGCCAAAAGCACCAAAAGTTAAATTAGGTTAAATGACCATGGTGTTAGTGTGCTTGACTGGCCAGCAAAAACACCAGACCTAAACCCCATAGAGAAAAAAATGGTGTATTGTCAAGAGGAAAAGAAGAAACGAGACCAAAAAATGCAGATAAGATGAAGGCCACCATCAAAGAAACCTGGGCTTTCATATTTCCTGAGTAGTGCCACAAACTGATCACCTCCATGTCACACCAGATTGAGGCAGTAATTAGCAGAAGGAGCCCCTACCAAGTATTGAGTACATATACAGTAAATGAAAATGCTTTCCAAAAAGCAATTCCAACAATTCACTAAAATTTTTATTTTTTTATTTTTTTAAGATAGTGAATTAAATGTGAGCCAAAATCATCTGTAGTTAATCTTTATTATTCATCTAACTAAAGTAAGATCAACACAAGCTTCAGAAAAACAGCTGAGACCTACTTCTAATTTAATCTCTTGTATCACAAACTTATATTTTCCCCTAGTCCACATTAATGGGAAAAAAAACATGGGGCTGAGAAATCATGTTGCCATGGCAACGGAAATGAAAACATCAAATATTGATGAAATGCAACAGGAAACGGGGCTTCCTACAGTTGGGCATATGTCTCATTTTGAGAGCATGATTGTTTGATTTTGTAGTTAGCACTTAAACAAATGACGCATGTATGGGTCACAACCCAGCTACAGCCGTCAATCAGGTTCTATTTTAATATGTAGGAGCAATATGAAAAAAAAATATATATTTTTATTATATGTCTAGCTTGGAGCTGCAGAACAGCAGTAGGTGACAGGTGCATATGAAACATCAAAATATACAGTAAAAATGACTGAGTGCAAAGCAACAGTGTACATAATATATGAATGACATCCTAAATAAATGTATAGCTGCTTCCCTGTTTTCATTATGAAACTGTAATCACCAAAAGAGTGTAACAGGGCGTAAAGGTTAAAGATCTGGGCTGTGAGCCTAAAAATTGATGGTTCCAGCTGAGGGAACTGCAGTGGGGAGTGCTGGGGATGCCGAAAATCGACTGACAAATGATGACTCTCAATCTCAAAGAATATGTTCACATCAAAGGTTTTGTTTGCTTTTTACAAGCACAAAATAATGTTAAATGAAGCCCCATGGCAGACATACATGCTGTGCAGAGCGATTGAGGTGCCATTCAATATGAATGCATCTCATTTATACAGTTTTTAGTCGTGAAATACAGTTGCAAGATAAAGTATGCGAACCCTTTGTCATAAAATGTTATCTTCAGCTAAGTCATAGAAGAACACAGTCTGCTCAAACCAACAACACACAAACAACTATACAGTTTCATGTATTTATTGAACCCGCTGTGTAAATGTTCAAAGTGCAGAGTGGGAAAAAAAGTGTAAATCACTAGGTTTGGAGCCCGGACAGCTTGTTATCATTGACAAAATTAATTAATGAATTCCCAGTTTATCAGGAGAATACAAGCCCATCTGTCCTCTATTTGAATCTCAAGAGAACTTGGGTGATGCAACAGAACAACGACCCAAACCACAGGAGCAAATCAACAGCAGAATAGCTTCAACAGAAGAAAATACGCCTCCTGATGTGGCTCAGTCAGAGTTCTGACCTCAATTCGAGTGAGATGTTTCGGCATGACCTCAAGAGAGCCACCAGGCTTCCCAAGAATATTGCTGACCTGAAAAGTGGAGCAGTGCAAAATTCCTCCCAACTGTTGTGCAGGCCTGATCCGCAGTTGAATTGAAATGTTTGTGGAGGTTATTGTCACTAAAGGTGGGTCAAACTGTTATTAAATCCACCCTGCACTGTGTAAGTTTACAGTATGCTACCAAAAAGCTTATAAAAAACTATAAGCTTATTTATTTATTTACTTTACCTGACTGACTTTGTTTGACCCACCAAGCCCAATTTATACAGATACCCAAGGGTTCACTTAGTTTTTAGTGCAACTGAAATCAACATTATCAGCTTGTTATTCTGAGATATATCATTGGGATCTTTCACAATAACATGCTGTAGGAGTTTTTAATCATAAGCAGTGCCTTGCAGCCATAGAAATGCATTTTAATAACTGCTCTTTAATAAGCGTGTAGAAGAGAAAAGGATTTCCCATATAGGCTGTGTAAACGTCCATAGCACTAGCTGGCATTTAATTTCAGTCCATCAGAATATGGTCCCACCAGTCAATAAATATGCAAGTACAGGTAGATGATTAGCCAATCAAAGCAGCAAGTAAACAAACAATCAATCAATCACAATATCAAGTTAAAGTTTACAGGAATAAGCATTAGGTGTACAATATATCTATACTTCACTGACACTTTCTATATATATATATATATATATATATATATATATATATATATATATATATATATTTAATTTATATATATAGTCTTTTTCACATTCAGTGGTCTGTGATGTAAACCCATGACAATGCTGGCTCTTTGTTGTCTGTCTCAACGAGAAGAATCCATTATGTAATAGCAAAGCAAGATACAGAGCGAAGCGGAAACATTCGAGAAAAAATTCGAGGTAATGCTGACTGACGTCTTCAACAATGCAAAGCCTCGAATATGATTAACTTCATTTTATGCACATATATAACACTACAGCAAATGTTTTGCAATACCTTTTCATTTCTTTACAAGTATTTTTTAAGCTTTAGTCTGTGCTACCAAACATACATGTATATAAAATATTTTTGCTTATTGTACAGTCAGACCAAGAAAAAATATCATTTTTTATAACAATCAGGCTTTACAAGTCTCTGTAGTTTAAGATTCAGTGTCATAACTGTATATAGTTACATAATACATAGTACAGTCCATTTACTATATACTGTTTATACACTATAAATACTTAATAGTGTATATAGTACAGTCCAACACTTGGCAATACCACAAAGAGGACTGATACACTTAATTCATAGGTTCAGATGTATGTTTAAGGCCATGAAATTCTACAGTCTCAAATTTCAAGAAAAACATTGATTGTTGTAAAGAGAGACAAAAAAGCATCTGTACAAGGCTGCAACACTGAACAACAAAGTGTAATAATTCTCAAATAAGAACAAAACCGTGGACAAGAACATCCAAAACCATTTAAGACACTAAAGTGAGCCCCTTTGTCCCTAAAAGGGCGTGTCATTTATCTTGACTCCGCCCTCACTCCTAGCCCAACCCTTTCCCCCGCCCACCTGGCGGAGGTGACTGTGGTGCTAGAGTGTTGTGATCTGAGTCAACTCAGAGTTTGAGTTTCCTGTCCCTGGATTAGGTTGAGGCTCAGGGCTGACCAGGGGCAGCTCCACGCCTAGTCATGCGGGGTTACTGTTCCCGTCTGCAGTCTTGCAGTTGTAGGCCACCTCACGTGCGATGTTGCGCATGCGGCCCGACTGCTGTGTGTCGAGGCCGAACGGTGAAGGATGGCAGAACTCACGGAAGCAGCGTTTGAAGTTTTCGTCGAGGAACGCATAGAGGACGGGGTTCAGGCTGCTGTTGACGTAGCCCAGGGCGATGCAGAAGTGCATGAACACCACGGTCTGGACGCTGCCCAGGTTGAAGCCCAGCGACTGCGCCAGGGCCATGATCTGGATGGGCGTCCAACACACGACGAAGGCCGCGACTACCACCAGAACCATGCGCGTGATACGCCGAAGGTTGCGATCTTTCTCTTTGGAGCCCGACAGGATTCGGACGCTACGGAGGCGCTTCACCATGAGGCTGTAGCACACGCTGATGATCGCCACAGGAACCAGGAAGGAGAGCAGGAAAACGCATGTCCCGAACACTGGGTCCCAATAACTGCGAGGATCCGGGAGAACCAGGATGCACTCAATGCCTGTGTGCAGCAAAAAATATACATCAGAAGTTATTTCCTAAATTTTTATTGAATTTGATTTGTGGTAGCAAACTGGATGTAGAACTGTAATTTAAGTTTGAATGTAAACAGAGTCAAACAAATGTATCTATGGAAAACCTTAGGATAAAAAGATTTTTTAAAACTTTTGAACAGACAGACACAATCAGCAGATAGATAGATAGATAGATAGATAGATAGATAGATATGAATTGAAATTCAGAAAAATTCCTATTCTTGTCAGTGAATTTAATTTTGATTTTGAAATTAAATATGAATTTGGAAAAAGAAACATTAGAAAATCTCTAAAAGATCACATTGTATTTTATTTTAAGATAATAGTGCCCCTCAATAATATTGAGTTCTTTACAGTTTCAACATGCCCTTTTCAGAAAATGTTGTTTTTCACAGTTAATCATTTTCTCCTTGCCACTCCTCTTGACATTTTTGACAACCTACCTCTGAGAGCATTAAAAGCCTCTCCATTCCTGAAATGTGTGAATTCTGACTTACTGTGAGCTACATCAACACTCCCATGAAACAGCTGTCAATCGTTAATGCCAAGAGGTGGTCTTTCACCCATTGGCTGAAAAGCATTACGGTTCTAGATGTTACTCAGATTTTTAAAATGTGGAATCTGATTTTACATATTCATGCCTTGAACTGCCTACTTAAAAAGAAAACTCCAGACAAAGTGACCAACCTTAGCTTGATTTGTTTTTAAGAAAATAAAACTCTTCAAATAATAGGTTCCATAAACAGATGTACAGAAAATACAGGACCATTAAACATTTTTCAAAAGGCTTTGTTATATTTTATTAAAGAAGAATTCAGGCCATGAAGCCCCTTGAAGGGGGTTAAGGACTGTGCTAATGTAACACCTACAAATAAAACTCACAAAGTTAAAGGTCCAAAGTTACTTCCTATTACACCTGCACACAAGTGGTAATCTGCAATCACTGCAGAGAATATATTCTTTTTTTCCCCCCACAAAAGCCAATCATACTGCAGCCAATTTAAGATCGCTTTGTATTCTTTTCATCTAAACCCAGTCACTCAAATCACATCAGTAAAACAGCGGCATTTTGACAAGCACAAATCTCCATACGTCTTCAAAGACTGGTGGAAACAGACTGGAAAATATTATCCCAACTGGTTGGCATTAGCTTTATGTGCAAACAACTGAATTACATGCAAAACCATGCAACTGTCTGCGATGTTTTTTTATAATCTCACAGTATGAAATCTGGAATTCCAATTTATCATGTTGTGACCGAGCAACTCCCGCAGAATCGAGAGCTTTCACAGTGATTTACGAGTCATTGTTGCAAGTCCGCTTGTTTGTTTGAAAGCTATTTTGAGATGGAACAGCTTTGCTAAGAACCTAAACGTGGCTTTAACAGCTACACTGCTGGACATTTGTTTACAGACATTCATCCACATCCCTGTACCTCTGAATCTCTGTCATCCTCCCTCCCTCTGCTTCTGTCTGTCTTTCCCTGCAGTGTCAAAGGCAGCAGAACGCAACTTGCATGAAGTGATGAATAAATAAATATGTTGCAGCCTGGCAGTAGAGGAGAGGAGAGAGAGAGTGTTACGAAAGAAAGCTGTCTGAACATTCTGCTGGGAGGAACACTGATCATCTAAGTACTGCGTGTCCGAAGAATTTGAGTTATTTTCATCCAATTCAACATACAGTAAAGCTCACTGGTATTGATTGAACCTATTTAGGGGGGCTTCTGTTATCTGTCTTTCATCTCATCCCCCAAGGATCTGCAATTAATTCAGCTGTCAGCACCCTTAAAAATCTGTGATTATGTGATTTTCCTTCACGCTTGGTGAACAGAGGTGCAGTAAGCTATCAGAGCAATGGTGCATTAAGCTATTTAAACTTTTCATCGCTCTGCCAATGCCTAGAAGAAAACATAATACTTAAAGCGATGAACTTTTTTAAGGCCCCCAAACAACAACAACAGCAAGCATAGGTAATGATAGGAAATAGTCTTGAACGGCCCGTCAGCAAGTTACTGTTTTTGTTTTGACCCACAAAAACGCTAATTTGTTAGAAAAAAAAAATTATTTAAAACTAGAAGCTGTCGCCATTTTAAAACCGTAATTTCATTACACAGCAAAAACGAATACTAAACTAATATAAGCAAAATGTTCTCAAGCTTACTGAAAGCAAGTAAACATTCTTAATTATTAAGTACAAGCAAAAGGATATATAAATATATCAATCATAAATACCAATGAAATTGTTTAGGTTTTCCAAATAGGTCTATATAGCAATACAGAAACATCCCATAGACATTTAATTTAAGGGGTTAAATGTGGATATGTTATATGGGGGTTTCAGGCTTTCGAGGAGTGCACATGTGTATGCAAAGCCTACAAAATCTTACATGCGATGGTCACTTCACAGAGTGATTTCCATTTGTGATTGTGTGATCGGTTTAGCTTTAGTTTACAGTATGTGTACTTCCCTGGTACATGCACGGTAAATATATCGTACCTACGGGCAAATGAGTGGAAACACAAGGTACTTACCTTTAGCGTATCTACATGGTAAAAAACAAGAAACACGGCTGTGGTAACAAACAAGACACACACTGTATATGGTATATATGTGATTAATATGCAGTACTTGTAAACAAGTGATGTTAAATTGCTCTCCACAACAGTGTTTGCAAAGTTTGAGAATTGGTAATTACTGTGTAATATTTGTGCATCGGTATTGATCGTCCACTTTAGACATTCTGCTCACAAGTACCTTTGCTACTACTTTATGCCTAACATTTACTAACAATTGTAATGATTCCCAGTATGGATGAGCTGATCTGATAGTCAGTATCGGTATCGGTTCCAATACCGTCATTTTCTTATAGATTGGGTATCGGTCAGATGAGAACTATTTATATCTGATATTCTAGATATACTATTCTGTTTATTAAACTCAATGAAATGCACAGAAATATTATAAAACACCGTAAAGTTGCTGCTGCTGTCTGTCATCCGCCATTCAGCATTCAAACCATGTGTAACGTTCGGTACCACAGTCACAACAATGAACCTCCCTCTAAGAGTGCATATTAATGCAAGTTTAAAACTGTTAAAAGAAAAGGCTCAGTAAACTATCGCATTGATATGATAAACTACGCATCATTATCTCTTCTCTTAATGCTCTGTGACTCCATGTTGCTTCAAGCGCGTCATTCGACACAGGGGATGCACATAAGCATTTTTATGCCACTCTGGATTGGTACTTTGATATTATAATAATTTTGTGCAATGAAAGATTATTAATAGCCTTTCTTGTCCTGTCCTATCTATCATATGTCTTCATTACTGTGTTATATATCTAAAAGAAATGTTTTTAATTGATAGAATATACAAAATGTACAAAGACCAATATAACATTTTACCAGATTTAGTCATGTACTCATGTTTAGATACTTATTAAATTATTGTGTACTCATGAATAACTTTTGCTCCTGAATTCTCTACTAATCCAGTTTATAATAGCATATTTGTATAGATTGTAATTTAAAATGTTCATTAGTTATTTTTCTTTAAAGATTCTATTTAGTAGATTCTGTTTAACACACAAACAGAAGAAAAACTTGGCAGAGAAACTCATGAGGCACTTATGAGGTAGACATTTTTAAATGTATACTTTATATAAAGCAACTGTTATAATGTAAAAGCAATATTGTAATTATAATGTAAGTGCTGGTTATTTCACAGAGATTGAACTGGAGATCAGAGGTTTTTCTACACAATACAGTTAAATGGGCTTATCCACTATTCTTCAGGATCTTTAGGTTCATAAATAATGGATTATGAAAGAGTGTTAAAGGGATGTCACAGAGGGCACAGCAGAGATTCAGGATATATTCATAAATACAAATGAGTGGACATAAAGAGAACAATGGGTAGCACATCACAAAATATGTACAGTATATGATAAATAATAAAAAAGGCTACAGCTTTTAAAGAAATGTTACATTGACATATTTTTTCAAATTGTAAATAATTCTTTTTTTTTTTCAATATTTTGTTTAAAATATTTTCCTCATGAGATTCACTTTTTTGCACTTATTCAAAAATGCATTGCACACCCACATACTGTACTGAATACACGCTCACATTTATATGCTTAATAAAAAAAGAGACCTCAGCATGGCGTTAAACCTGTTTCCTGCTAATACAATTAATGTAGCAAAGTACTTTCATGCTCTTTTCAACTAAAAAGAAACCCCATTCAATTAGGAAATGTTATGACTATCAAGAGCTCGAAGCCACAGGGAGGAAAGGTCTTTCTGGGTCGCCCGTGGTTCTGCTTTCAGAGCAGTGTTGCAGAGCAATTACTGTAACCTCAATGGATCCAATAACAGCAAAATGATTAACACTGAAAAGCTTTGGATGTGCTTTTTAACGTCTCTTAATAGTGCATGCATTATTGACAAACAAACCCTACACACATATACAGTCATATTACCATTCCCCTGTAGGCCTCAGGTGTTGCAATTTGTTATACTGCGTGCTGGTGCATCCTGTGATAGCTGAACGGCTGCTCCCAAATGAATGTTGCACAAATGTTTAATATTCACTGACTGGCCTGTAAGCTACTGTGATTATTTTCACATTTTCTGCTGTTGAGGGAACCTTCTACATTAAAGTCAATGGGAAACAGCTTTTACAACCTGTTTTACTTTCATCATTTCATATATATATTTAAAGACATCTGTTTTGTTCATTAGGGCTGCATTAATTTGATGACAAATAATAAAAACAGTAATATTGTTATTGTTGAAACTAAAATTGCAATATTCAATGAAAATTATTACAGCACTTACTTTTGTTAAGGCGGTTAAGATAAAATAGCTGCAGAGAATATTAAGTAAAATTGCAAGAATGAAAATAAAATTAAATTAAACTAAAGGGTCATAACTGTAGACATACTCACCGTTGTCATTTTCCACGTCTCCAAGTACCATAGCTGGGACCCCTATGGCTGAAGCCAAGACCCACACGCAGATATTGACCACTTTGGCCTTGTGGGGTGTCCGCATGTCCAGTGCTTTCACCGGGTGGCACACGGCCACGTATCGATCCATGCTCATCACGGTCAAGGTGAACACACTGGTGAACATGTTATAGTAGTCGATGGAGACCACCGCCTTGCACAGGGCATTGCCAAAAGGCCAGAAACCAAGAAACACATCCGTGCCCTGGAAGGGCAGCGTAGCCAAAACCAGCGCATCAGCCAGTGCCAGGTTAAATATATAGATGTTGGTAGCTGTCTTCATCTTGGTATATCTGTGAAAGTGACAGAGAAGGAGACGACAAAAAAAGAGAATGAAAATATAAATCAGCATGAACAGCTAAACACATTTATCCTGACAAAGTCTGTATTTGTGAGAAAACAGATCAGTTGTCGCTCCCCTGGGCCTTCCACAACAATGGCATTAAAATGACATTTCACATCAAATCCTCTTCGCTTTTTAATGGTTTGTCGGCAATCTCTTGTTTTATTTGAAAACTACAACCTGTGATCCCCACTGTAGAAGTGCAGCAAGATTCATAAACAATTACAAATATGAACAGAGCACTTCCATGACAACGCATGAAAAGCTTGAATTATTTGGTTGGCAGCTGTTTTATCATGTTTGAAAAAGGTTCATAGCTGTTGCTGTTCTGTGCCAACAATCATATCCTTCACCACAGCTCCACCTCCACAAAAAAACGTATAGAAACGAAACCCTTCTCAGGGATTTTGAGTGACAGGCGATCTGATCATTCATAACACTGAATCCACTTTTGTGAAAAAAAGCAATTGAAGATTGAAGAGTTATAATAACATCGGGTGGACTTGAAAAATGGCGTGCATTGATGTCATTCCGCATCTGAAACGAGATACAGTAACTTTCTTAAGTCAAGTCAACTCAAGTAGCCTTTATTGTCATTTCAGCCACATATAGCTGACGCAGTGCATAGTGAAATAAGCCAACATTTCTTCAGGACCATGTTGCTACACAAAAACAACACTACTACATGGGCTACAGGACAAATAAGTTACATTTATTGTTTAAATTTTTTTTTCCCGTAAGAAATTACAAAATTTAAAAGGGAAGGCTTTGTTTCATGGCTTGTTTGTTGTCACATTTTCAGTTTCCTCTGTGAGAGTGCCTTGGCTTGTCGGGCATAGCAACAGTAACCAAGCTGGGGCGGGTCTTTGCAAAGTTCAAAATAGAATCGGTCACTTATTTTGAGCTAAAAATGCAGAGCCAGTGTTTTGCGGCATGAAGAGATCCTTAATATATAAGCTTGGTCTAATCTAATGGTTTGTTTCTCATCGAAAGAACAGTTAAGGGTAAAAAGTGGTATTCAGACTGGTTCAGCAGGTAAGAATGTGTGTCTGCTTCTACTATCTGTTTGGATAATACGCCTTTATTTGTTTGTTTTTTATGAGAGTTCTCCTTCATATAATTTGAAAGAATTTGAATATAATTAGCATAATGAGGTCCTGCTTCTGACATCGTTATGCTCCATCAAGTCCAATCCTTTCTAAATCAGTTTTGCTGCATGTAAGCATGTATAAAAAATGGATGAATTGACACTGAATTAGCATAAGTACACACACATTTTTTTTTACAGAAAAACAGAGAAAATATGTACAAAATAAAGCAATGATTTGAATGCATTTGCAAAACGGTTTTCCTCCATTGGTCCAAATATGCATTAACACTAGCTTTTTTTCTTACTAGGTTTTGGTTAGCAGTTTATTCGTTTATTAGTCTCATTTTCAATTTTCTGTTTTAGTGCACTTTAATGGCATGCAAAGTAAATTAAAGTATAATCCCAACAGTGCCAGTAAACAGGTAATCAACCAGTGAATACCAAATAAATAAATAAATAAGCATAATAATAATAAAGAAAGTGTTCTCTAATACAGCGACATTAGAGGATGACACAATGCTTTTTCCCTCCTCTGCTGTCCTTTTTCAGATTGTTATGCAACAGCCGAGAGAATGGTGAAGAAGTAAAGAAGAAAGACAGCAAAACATCCTCCTCCAGTCCTGAGTCACGCAGGTATAGAGCCGTTTTGATCATCCAACACCACAAACATCGCCACAGAAAAAAATAAAATATTTAATAATCAGATGAAATACAATCAAAACTGTGGATCCAGCAGTAAGTACTGTCAAAACTTATACCATCAAATAAGGTACTGTTAGATTATTTGTTGAACCTCCTAGGAAGTGGAACATGAAATTTGAATCGCATTCTCTCAGTGTTTTCGTATCTCCCGCAGTAAGACAGTACAATACAAACACTGGCAGACACTGCTGTGAAATGACACAAATGATAATACTTTCATTGGACTTCATAATCCTAATTATGAATGTGTATGTAAGAGCTACAGCAGCAATATTAGCGCACCGCTTATGAGTCCCTTTGGGTTTATTGTGACAAGTTAGCCGGCAAATGAAAACAACACCCTGTTTTCACGGAGATATCATATTTAATAAGCAGTGAAGAGACTTCATTGTTAGAAGTTGATGGTAATTCTCTTTTAACTCGATATTTTGATGACAGCACTGCACTTACAGTTCATTAACTCAGTGACTAAAAAAACATATCAGCATATTTCACAAATATGTATGTAAATAAGATTTCAAAAATGATTTCAAACACAGAACATGACTAAAAGAAGAAGTTAAACCTGTTTGGGCAAACTCACTTTACAATAATATCTTGACAGTCTTTTAAATGGGTTTCAGAAAATGTATATGCCAGTAAATGATCTGATTTAAGATGTTTTGACTGACGCTTTGGTGCAGCCTCCAACTTCTCTGTCTATTTTCTTGAATTTTGTGTTTTTATTACTCAGTATATGTCTGTACTGCCTTGTCAGATATCATAGATTTTGACAAATCAGTTTAAACCTAAGCAAATCTACCTCACCGGAGCCTGTGTGACTTTATTAAACTCTCAGCAGGTGAAATATGGAAAAAAAAAAGTACCTCTGGGATGAAGGCTGACTTTGAAATGACTTGATTTCATAAATATCTGATGATGTTGACAAGAGGGACAGAGTTTTGAGACCTTATTAAAGTGTTATATTCTGAAACTTCCCGAAGGTTGTCAAATTCCAGCAGTAATGATTCTATAAAAGATGCATATCATTTAGTCGTTCCATACGATTTTATTATTATTGACTTTCTTCCATCTGTTGAACACAGAGACATTTTAAAGAACGTGCCGGTCAGCCTTTTCTGTGAAATTTGCATTTACAGTGTATATTAGATATATTAAACATATATTAAGTATAATTTTTTGGTAGTTGACATAAAAATTGGTCTGTGTTCTATGTTGTATCTTCATTCTTCGAGTTGCAAATAGCATTAGAGAGGTAAATCTTTAGCGTTAGAGCTACCCATATATTGTTAATTTACATTTGAATATACATTTCGTAAAGGTTTTTTGTGGTCTCTTATTGTGTGGAGTGAGGACAGCTGGATTTTTTGGGGTAGTGATTGATATAATGTTATGTTATATACAGTATGCAATAAAATAAAGAGAAGATGAAATGACACGGACAATTTGTGTTAAGCATATTCTTACGATAGTCTCGGGTTCACTTCATAGTTGAAATGCTGCTGCTTTCAAACCGAATGGCAAATAAAGCCATCGGTCACGTTGCGTCCCATGTGCTTGTCACCAGCCGAGCTGATCAAGTTTGGTTTTCTGCAGGGTTAGCAAGTCAAACTAAAACTAGAGAGATTTAACATTTCACAGCATGGTTGTTGCGAGAAAATATTAAGTTGGATGAGTAAAAGAAAATCTCACTGGACGGAGAGAGTTTGCTTTGAAATGTGAAGACTGAAGGCTGAGAATCAGTCTCTGTTAGTCTGGGATGGATAGAGGAAGGGACTCGTGAGAATTGTGGTTGATCTTGCACTGACAGCATTTCAACTCCTTGAAAACCAGACTGGGATCAGACGGTGCTGAAACTAGACCCTGAGTCTGAGAGCAGCAGAGAGAGGAGTGCAGAAGAGAGAGATCAATGAAGTGGAGGGATGGGGAGAGAGTAATCAAGGTTGAGACATCAGGGAGGGAGAAGAGCGTTCAGATCTGATGAGGCTGCAATGAGCTTTTGGGGAAACCACTGGGAATACATTCATACACAGCAGCTCCTCTCTCGCTCTATAATCACGTCTCATTTACACAATCTCGGCCTGGATGTCTACAGACTCTTTTGGGCTTGGGCCAGACTCAGGCTATTAACTGATGTTAGATCTAAGAAGCGTAAGACCAAACAATGAGTTTTTTGGAATGCTTTTGGATCTTAATTTGTACTTAATTGGTACTTAAAGGAATAGTTCACCCAAAAATGAAAATTACCCCATATTTAATTCACCCCGAAGCCATCCTAGGTGTATATGACTTTCTCCTTTCAGACGAACACAGTCTGAGTTTTTAAAACGTTTATCCTTGCTCTTCCAAGCTTGGTAATGCTCGTGGATAGTGGCCATTATTTTGATGCTCAGTAAATCGTATATATATATCCGCAAGTAGTGTGACATAAAACTAACCTATATGCCTTCAGGGAGTTATCACATGTCCTGAAGCAGATTGATGGGTTTTTGTAAAAAAAAAAAAAAAAAAAAAAAAAAATTCTAGTTTTAAAATTAGAACTTAAAATAACTGACTCGTGTTTTGTTCTGCGAGAACAGCAATATTGTAAACTGTCGAGTCAGTTTACAATATAATTTTAAAATTCTAAATATTTTTTTGTTACAAAGACCCATCTATCTGCTTCAAAGGACACATGGTAACTCCCCAAAGGCGTAAAAGTTAGTCTTACATCGCAGTACTTGCGGATGTTTCTGCAAATTATGAAGCAAAATAATGGCCACTATCCACAAGCATTTACAACCTCGGAAGAGGCAGAATAAATGAAAAAACTGTGACTGTGTTTGTCTGAAAAAAGAAAATCATATACATCTAGGATGGCTTTGGGGTGAGTAAATATGGGTTATTTTTCATTTTTGGGTGAACTATTACTTTAAATATTGTACTATAATTCAGGAATATGCTGCCTTCTGCATCAAAGAGCATCACATGTATTCTTCATGAAGAGCACACTCCCAGAACACTCAAATAATACATCCAAAAGTAGTAAACTATATTATTTGACAAATATTACAGCTGTAATATTATTCTCAACATTTGTGGGTCATCAATGCTTTCATGCAGTAAGGACACATCAAATTGACCAAAAGTAACAGTAAAAACATTTATAATGTTACAAATGATTTATACAGTATTTCATATAATTGCTGTTCTTTTGAATATTCTATTCAATGGGAATATCCTGAAAACAGTGTAATATCCTGCAACCCAGTGTTTCACAATATTGCAGTTTTACTGTAGCTTGATCTAGCAAATGCAGCTTTTGAAAACATAAGAGACTTTTTATAAACTAAGCCCGAACCAATGCACTTCAGCTTATAGTTCTTAATAACTTTTGATCATCATCAAACCTGAGACTGCTCACTGTAAATATACGTTTGCTGATCTGTAAGAGATCTGACAGTGCTTTATTGTTCTTGTATGAGATCAATTCTAATTTTGGTTCATGAAACAGTCTCTTCACAGATTATGTATCCATGCAGGAAAAAAGAATGAATAATCACTTGATCTGCTATAAATATTATACGACCTGCCACGTTAGATGATATATTTATGTTAATTGTATAATTTTTTTTGTCTTGCAGCCACTGAAGTCACAGGGGAAGGGCTGAGATTGCTGGAATTTAATTTCATTTTCCGCCAAGTAATATCTCAAATCTTAATAAAGCAGTGGAGTTATGCAGTACCGGTGAGAGCGACTGAGTGTGTGTGTGTGTGTGTGTGTGTGTGTGTGTGTGTGTCGTCAGTCACTAGAGACTCTCACTCCGACACCTGATCTGCAAAAGTCATTCACGGCTTTAGTGAAGACCTCCTGAGCTACGATTGTTAAGTAAATCTGAAGAGCTGAAATAGTAAAAAAACCATGTTTTTGACATATAAACCAGCACAACTGTTTTCAACACTGATAACAATAGTAAACGTTTCTTGAGCAGCAAATCAGGATATTAGAATGATTTCTGAAAGATTGTGTGACACTGAAGACTGGAGTAATGATAACTGTAATTTTTTGCTGTATTTTTATAAAAAATCAAACCTACCCTGACTTTTGAATGGTAGTGTATAGCAGATAGCAAAATGCTGTGTTATAAACAACTGGATTTTAAAGAGCCCATAGAAATATGAATGTATTTATAGTGCATTTTGCTGATGTTGGAGTACAGTAGCAGACATAAAACCCACACACACACAAGGGATATCTGTTTGTGTTACCTCATCAAATGTTTTCTCTGGTTTCTGAAACCAAAATGGATGTAATATTAAGTAAAGCGCATAAGCCATATGCGTGTCATTAATCATTTGTGGCCGTCACATGTACGCATGATATAAATGCAGTTACTGGTGTGTAACTTTCCATTTGGGAGCTATAACAAATTTTACTGTCTCCCCACAGCAGCCAAAAGACAGCTTGATTCATAAATGATGGATGACTTATTTGAATTGTCAACATCCAAAGACAATACATATCTCATAAAAAATATTTCAAAACAAAACTTTTACGAAATATCAGTTGCGATATCAAATGCTGTGCAAAAGAGGGAATTTTTTCATAGCATTGCATTAAATGCCACTCGTTCTGCATGAACTCCAGCAATGAGACAAACAAATCCTCTGCTGAAGTAGTCATCATGTAGATGTACTTGAGTATAATTATATTTACTCACTATACAGGATAAAGATGACTGTCCTGTACACAGCCAAAATCAATTGAAATCACAGAGTAATTGGTTCTTTCAGATGCTGTGCAAGATGGCTTTATGAAGAAAATCTACAAGGACGGCTATATAAAATGATAAAGATTGAATGTGCTTTGCCAACATGTTTCGCTACACTCATATAGAAATATTGTAGCTCACCAGTGCCAGTCTGTCACTGAAAGACAAGGAATAAAAAAAAGCACACTGAACTTGAAACAAATTTTTCAGTTACATGCATGGTTGTTAAATTGTATCCTGAGCATATAGAGATAATAAATATGAATTTATTAATAATAAAAATGATTCTTGAATAAAGCATACTTTTTAGTGAGTAATAAAAAAAAAAGTAAAAAAAAAAGTATTGTTTTGATCACACAAATGCACACAAAAATATATATATATATATATATATATATATATATATATATATATATATATATATATATATATATATATATATATATATATACACAAGCAATTTACTTGGGTAGTGGTGCAATAATTCTGAGCCCAAAATGGGCAACTTGAGGGACAGCCCCTTAAGGACCACATTAATCATCTCAATACAGACTAAATGAACTGGGGAGAGAGTCAGGATTGACAAAATGACAGGCAGCACACAATGTTTTGCCAAAACTAGGCAAAACAAACTGCATGACTGGCACCATTAGCCTAATGACAATCATTATAACTAGGAGGACAGAAATTCATTCCCTACAACTTTGGATGGCCTCAGTGTAAAAAAAAAAAAAAAAAAAAAAAAAAAAAAAAAAAAATATATATATATATATATATATATATATATATATATATATATATATATATATATATATGTGTGTGTGTGTGTGTGTGTGTGTGTGTCTGTGTATGCTTTGGCAGTGTCCTGAACAAACGTGTGAGCAGTAATCAGCTAGAGCTTCCCAGTGTCCCGTGTTTTTTTTAGCTAATCAGTTGCATTCAGGCCTAATTCTTAAAATGTAATGGTAAAATAATTATTGAGTGGCATTTTTGTTTCTGACACTATAGTAATGCAGAATTGTAAATGTTTAATCAAAAGCTTTGTGGCTCCAGACGTTTGCTGTGCTGTTGTACACATTTCATGTCATGCTGGGTAAAGCCCATCATTGCTTGTGCAAAGCTTCTGCTTTGATTGAACATAATCAAAAACCAAATTTCTTATGTACCAGTCCCTGCCAGTGGTTCAGATAATACCCAGCAGGCCCTGAGAGGATTACTATGCATGGAAAAGGACAAGAGAACGGAGAGACAACAAACAACTCAATTAAAACTGTGTGGGTAAAAATCAAACAAGCATGAAAAACAAACTCTTCTGTTTTCAAATATCAATCAGCATTGTTGAGAATTCTGCACGAAACCATTTTGGGTAATAATATGACAAATTCAGAGTTCAACAGAAACCATAAACTGCATGTTATTCAGAGGTTTTGAAATGGGTGAAATTAACCTAATTAAACTAAATCAAATCAATTGCTTGTCAGCAACAGCTCGGTTATGCAAATTAAAGTTCAAAATTCTTTTCAAATTAATTGCACATTTTAACTTGGTATTATTAAATCAACTTGCTATAGTAATACATGAAAAATTAAATTAAATATTGAATGAGAGATAATAATATTTCTACTTCAACCAGTCTCAACGAATATATATATATATATATATATATATATATATATATATATATATATATATATATATATATATATATATATATATATATATAAAATAAAGATAAAGTGGGGATGACGTAAAAAGGAAAAACTTGGTCTCTCATAATTTCTTGTAAATTATTAGGGATATAAATCCTCCATAAGCCAGATAAACTATTATATACTGTACAGTTAATAAAGCATGAGATAGGACATTTTACTACCATTCAGAAGTTCAAGGTTAGAAGGATTATTTCATGTTTTTGAAAATCTTTTATGCTCATAAGGCTGCATTTATTTGATCAAAAATACAGTGAAAACTTCACTATATACTATATATATATTACTATATATTTCCACACCCTTTTTTTCCTCCACACTTTTGTTTCCAAACTCCAACACTGAGTGCTGCGTGACAGCTTAATTCACTTTATGCTAATATATAATATGTTACATTTCGGTGTAGTGTTTTATGATCTATTTAATTATTGAGTGTTGTTAACATTTTATTGCTACAAAATATTCACACGAATCAGGGATTGCTAACAGGGTTGCCATAAGTACATAAAATAAATGTAATTTGGTTTGAAAAACCATCAGCAGAGTCAACAAAACTTTTTCAGGGTTCTCATTTGTTTCCTCGTAATGGAAAGCGAGAATTGCTCCTGCAGATACATTCACATTAACTGAGTTTAGATTCCGTAACAATTACCCAGAGACTGAACACAAGCCGTCAACCGGTGGCATCTTTATTACAGACACGACATATCCAGTGGCTTCAAAAACAAACAGCCTGGAAAGGGAAGTGAATTGAATTAGCCCCTGCCTGTACATAATTAATGATTTACACATCCAAACAGAACAAGTGCATGACTGCACAGATTTTCAGGTCTCTCATTTGGCAAGGAGCTGCTGGGAACCACAACTTCATGTCTGCCAAGCGCATTTGTGTCCGACTGCTTCTGCGTGCTTTGCCAAACGCGCTACATTATCAACTCACACACCTGTACGTAAGTGTTTATGCACAGTGAGTCCTGTCTGTGCGCATGCTGGAGGCTGAAACAAAGTCTGATGCAACAGAGCACAAAAGCGCAGCGTTTTGAATTCAGGCAGGGCATACAGAGAAATAATCAATTGGGAAAACTATAACCATTTCATAAGAATAGCTCGTATTAAAACAAAAAACTGCTGAACATGTACTAACCTTAAAGACATGCAAGATATAGATGAGTTTTTTCTCCATCGGAACATTTTGGTTGAAATTTATCTTGATAAAAAACAGCTGATCACAATAATCCACAAGTAATCCACACGATTCCACTTCAACAATTAACATCTTGTGAAGTGAAAATCTGTGTGTTTGTAAGAAACAAATTCACAAAGTAATAGTGCATAATAATACTGCTTTCTCCAGTGAAATAAATAAAAACTGTGGATTTGTGAATTTTTGACGTTAACTGATGGGTTTGGTTCAGGGTGGATTGCTTGTAGACTGTTTTTATCAGCTGTTTAAACATTAATTCTGACGGCACCCATTCCTTGCAGAGAGCTTGGGACACAGTGAGGGTCTGCAGGCACACTGGAATGAAACATTCCACATTGCGTATAGTCATAAAGTGTAAAACAGATTTCTTTTTCCAGTGGTGCATCAGCTCAGCGCTGGACCCATTTGGGTGCAGATAACAATAAAGTGGATGACGGGTTGTAAATTAAAGCACTTGTAATTGCACAGCTATTCCCTTCTGAATTTATTTTTTTTTTACTTTATGAAATTGGTATTTGGATTAGTTGAGGTTGTTGTGGTTTGACAGTCACTTTACACAACCTCTTTTAGTGTTGAGTTCTCTGTAAACACTGGGTCTTATTCTCTAATGCTTAGTGCTTATCTGTCTAGCTGGCTGGCTATTCTCGCAGTCTTGGAAAAACAGAATATATGAGGAATCATCATTTTAAAAGTGATAGTTAAAAAAAACTGTACTGTACAGCACTGTACAGTCTTAACAAGAGTAAAAACACAGTTTTGAAGCATTTTCACTTATTGAGTTAAATATATTCTGAAACACTGTATAACTTAAATCATATATTTGAAAAAGAACTCACAATTGGAGAATGCTTTCAAATGCCTACAAGTTACTGTTGTTAATATGGCACCTGGTGCAAATTTGATTAATTATTTAACAAACCCAACTTTTTGCTGACTTTGCCAGGTGGTGAGCCATTTTAAAATAACTGAAACCCTCCTACAGCAGGCTGTCCATATGAAGGACAATAGCAGAATAGCAAAAAGAAGCTGGTCATTTCTAATCTGTGATTTCTGGAATAAGGTAATTTTGCAAGTTCCCTTACTCATGCAAGTCATGCAAAAAGGGGCGGTTGACCATAAAAGACAATTGCATGAGAGGACAAGATAGGAGAATCTCAGTGGGGAATCGGTTCAGCTCTGCAGCTGGAATAGCTCGCCAGTTCAGCTCTGAACAGGATCTGCCTCCATTGTTGGGAAAACTTGGACTCACTCTCCCCCTCGTTCATCACCCAATCAGCCAGCGTCTTTAATGCAGGGCAATGCTCCTTGTCGCACAGCAAAATGGGTAAAGGAGTTCCTCGATGCTTAACGTTTTGAAGTCTTGTGCTCAGCTGTTAAACTGTCAACTTTATATTTGAATCTGTGGTAGAAGAAAGTAGTTCTGCACAGAAGAGGGGCAATTAACTGTTATTGTTTGTGTATTTACACACTTGTGCCATCAAAATTTCTATGAAGGCAAGATCACACTCGTAGAACTGAGATAACGTAGGCTGCTAACGCTGTTATTACCTTCAGCACTTGGCCTACACAGTCGTGCTGTTATACCGCCTTATATCATGTTTACAAGTGTGATATGTCATGTGTGTTTGTATATATTAATCTTCATCTTATTCTTCTCAATACAGTACATAACTAAACAGGAAGGCCAAACATATCACATTCCTAGTTACGCAACTAGTCCTTTCATTCCCATCTGTTAAGAGTCATGCTGTTGTCATCTCCCTTTATGTGATGCACCACTTCTCCACAATTTGTTCTGTCTGTTTAGTTTTTCTTAGAAGATGACTCAGTCACTTGCCTTTTTTGGCTAAATGACTTTCCAATGCTTGGTCATTAAGTGAAATTGTTTCCACCAGGGTGAACATTACTGTTAAAAACCTTCAGAGTCATTATGGATTCTTCTAAATGTTCAACATCAAGCAACCGGCTTCATTTCTGATGATCCGTGGAATACAGCCGAAGCCACAGAACTAAATGTGCGTGTGCCTTCCAACACTGGGATCTCAAAGGATATTGTTTTATTCAAGAGATATGATTGAAATATTTAGGCTGAATACTGTGTGTTTGATCTGAGATAGTATTATGTGCCACAAGCAATTCCGGCGTTCCTTTTCAGCGATGCGGTTTTGATCACAGCTAATGAATTGTTGTGCATAGGAGCTCACGATTCACATGCAACAATGCAATTACTCATAGAAGCCTTTTATTTTTTGCAAGACACTAAGAAGCAATTGAGCAAAACTAATAATGCCAATTGTATTGACCGTCCACCTTGTAATGAAAGTCGCTTAGAGAAAGACAGTTAAGATAAAAGCATGTGCGTAATGACAAAGTGACCACAGAAAGAGAACAAAGTCTCTTTATGTTTTAATTAAGAGGTTGGAAATCTTTGTCAACCTGTGTCTCTAATTAAGACAAAGACAATGAGGTGAATGTAGACATAGAATAAAAGGTTTAATTAAATTTGATTTCATTTATACAGCACTTTGTTTGCTCAAAGACTATCATAAGGTGTCGTGAAGCATGCAGAACTATTTTTATACACTATGAAAATATTAATTATACCTAGACCTTTTAGTCTATAATGTAAGAAGGAACCAATGGTCAGTCGAAGGATTTCCTATTCAGTGATCAATTACTAAGGTAACCCGTGCGTTGTAGTAATGCAAGGTCCTGCTTGTTGTTTATAGATTTTCAAGTACAGCACTGCTATACACAAGAGGGCCAGGCATACGTGCATGAATGTGTTTTTCAGCATTTTGAAAATAAAGGACCTGGCCTCAGTGCCCGCAAGGTGTTTAGGCCTTATAGCATCACTGAAGCAGTAAAGTCCAGGGCAGAAATCATACAAGAAGGTGATATCAGCTGCTGTGAACTCTGATTCAACAGCTTACCCGGCACTAAAGTGAGAAATTACTCACTCAGGTATGGACATTCACATTCTAAAGCATGGACATTCATGCTCTAAATCTGTATAAGTTCAAAGAATGTATTTAACTTTTATTTTCCATTCAGTTATATAGTAAATATGGACTACACTTCAAAATTTAAGGGGCAGTGATATATTTATTTATTTATTTATTTAATTTAAGGATGAATTTTAGCATACTTTTTTACATTTTTCATCCCAGGTCAAATTTTTTTTAATGGTTTTTCATCTGTATTTCTGTATTTTAAATGATGCAAGCATTTTTATTTATTTATTTTTATTTATTTATTTATTTTTTGATTGAACTATCCTTTTAAGGCCCCCTGCTCTGTCCAGTGCAAACACATTATTAATCTGGAATCAACTAAGTGAACAACCTGATGTTCTGAATATTCAGACTAATTCAGCTGACAGAAATTCACTGATGTGGTGCCACTGATGGCCTCTCAAGTCAGGCTTCAAAAGAATTCCCTGAACTGAATTAATGTAGTTCATATAAAAATGACATATCTATATATGTCATCGCATTGAAATGACATATCTGCATTAAAAAGGCCTTAATAAATGCACCATAATCCTGATGACTGATCATAGATCATGGGATTCTTTTGAAATCTGTGGTGGTTTTATGTTTTAGTTAACTGAGCAGACCACACTGCAGTCAGAGATGTCTCACTACTGTATATATTTCCAGGCACAGAGTAAAAGGCCTTTTCACTTTCCTTTATGCATGCCTGATCATACAGAATACACACATGTATAAATTATAATCATTCAGACTCTGCATATTCTATTATGCCGACTACTGTCTAGTGATTTTGCGAGCCCTGCTAATTTGCTGGTAACAATTGCATTGCATCAGCTTTAATAAGGGTAAGGGGCTAATTGCACAAATCTGCATATAAACCCATATATAATGAGCCAATGAAGTTAGACACCCTGAGTCGCTGGCACACTGACTATGAACCCATGCATGAACAAATAAAAGCACTGATGTCCAGTGTTGGATAGACAAAAGCCATTTCTGAAATAAAGGACTGTAAAATACATTCAACCTGAGATTAGCCCAGACTAAATAAATAAACAAAAACATAATGAGATAAAACGAATCATGCTTTTAGTGGAAAACTGTATGGCTGTTCTTGTGGTGCAACTGCACCTTATACTAAATGGAAGCCAGCCATAACGTGATTTAATTACATTAAAAACATTTTACACAGAAGGCCCAGCATAAAAAATGGAACTCTGATACTTAGGATGAATTTACATCAGTCACAAAAGCATCACTACAGCCAAACAGCATTTACACTGAATTTAGGGCACGCTGGGGCAGTGCTAACACTGTTATGCAGTTTCATATTCATTCCTCCTTGTAATGTACTGTCTTGAGTCCAGTGAGAGAGGATGAATTCATTACAGCTCCTGTATCGATCCGATAGGACCCAGCTGAGCCAACTGGAAGAGAACTCTCTCCAAATGCCCATAAGCACACCTTTACCTCAAAGCTGTTCCAGAGAGTTTAGAGTAGGATGATGGATTGACAGACAGAGAAATGAGCAGACAGGTGGATGTACATACAGATTCATGAAAAGACAGATGAACCAAGGAAAGGATGGACAAACAGACATGCATGGGTAGGAGATAATATTAAGAGATTTACTGATGGATGGATTGATGGATGGATGTGCATGGATAGACAGACAGTTCATGAATAGACAAGCACATGGATCTACAGAGAGATTAAAGGATGGACAGATAGATGGATAGATGTATGTACCTAAATAGACAGATAACGCATGGACAGATAGATGGATGACAAACAGGATGGCAAACCCATGGATGGATGGACATATGGATAGATAAATGAACAGACAGATGTATGGATGGATGGATGGGTGGATCCATTTATGCTTGGGTGTGGATAGACAGATAACTATTGGATGGAGTAGTATGAGATTTATAAATGGATGTAAGGATGGATGGATGGACGGACAGGCAGGATAGCGTATCTGTGGATGGAGATAGACACCCAACCAATGGATGGATGGACATATGGATAGATAAATGAACAGACAGATGGATAGATGGATTGATGTATGCACCTAGATAGACAGATAACCCATTGGTAGGATACTACGTGATTGATGGGTGGATGGATGAATGGATGGTTAACAAGTGATGGTTGATAAATTGATAAATAAAAAAAAGTTAATAAGTGAAGGATGGCTGGACAAGACAACCCACGGAAGGACAGATGGATGGACAGACAGACAGACAGGCGGATGGACGAATGGATAGATGGATGAATGGGTAGATGGGCGAGGGTAGAACAGACGGACAGAAACATGAATGGATGGACCGATAGACAAATGGATGAATGTATGGATGGATGCAATACACATATAGACAACCCAAAAATGACAGAATCTCTGGAACAATGAATGGAAAAATAACTGGACTGATGGGCAGAATTAGCAGACAGGCAAATGGATGAATGACAAAGTAATGAAAGTATGAATGGACAGAAAGATGGTCAATGAAACAAATGGATGGTTTAATGGTAACATCTTCCAACATTTAAATTTATCATCCTTTATACTTAGGCACTCTTGAAATAACCAGCCACCAAGTTACTTCCTCAAACATCTGACACTTCAATTAGTTTTAACTGTAAAAAAAAAACACTAGTCAATGTCATCAGACAACTTAGACACAAACACATGGAAATTGCTCAAGCATTCCAGGCAGGACTACTTTTAAAAAGTGGATTGACTCAGCATTTAGGCCAAAACAAGACAAACTGATTAGAATGATGCATATACGGTTTCATTCTGCCAGAGGGTCGATGCTTCTGATTGGTGAAAGCGCTGGTCTGGCAGGAAAGCTCTTCTCTTAAAGAGGGAAAGAACAGCACGGCAGAAGTAAACCGCTTACATCCACATTCCTTCACACCAACACACGATTGATTCACACGACAGAATGTGCAAGAAAGAGACAAAACAATACATTATGAGAGAGTGAACAGAGAGAGAATGCCACAACCTTCACAGCTGAAATCATCAACGGCACTCATCCAAGCAAAAGCAGTGATACATCAGACGCGTAATCATACACTTTCCCTCAGTGAGGGAGGGACAGTAAACACATTTGTGGCCTCCACGCATGCTGGCAGATGGAGAAGGTGGGTGAGCTGGGCCTGAGTGGGTGACGGCCTAAAGACTCAGCACAGAACAGGAAACCTAGGCTGCCTGATGATTAGTCTCTGGTACATCACTATGCACCATGTGCGGTACAATATCATTATAGGACAACCAGACGCAACCAGATGGACAGTTCAAACCATGTTTGTATATAAAACCAAAATGATGCTGCCTTCTTGAGCAGTACAGAGGGGAAACATAAAGAAGATATTCTTAAGAATGTTGATAAACAAACTATTCAGCTACATAGTTTGTTTACGCTGGAATGACAATTTAATTCAACATTGTCTTGACCATATCTCTACACCTAAACCTAACCTTATGCATGAGAAATCTCTAAAATCAGATTTAATGGTAGATGAATGATATGTACAAGCACCAAACACTGACTTTAAGCCTCAACTTCACAAAAACTAAAAACCTAGGAACTTGTCAAAGGTTCTGCTTTGGTAGCCATTGACTTCTATTGTATGTGTATATATATATATATATATATATATATATATATATATATTTTGATTCAAATACAGGGACACCATAGTAGAGCCATTTTAGATCTCTCAAATAACCTCTTGGAACAGTTCTTAAAAGACCTTTTTTTTCTTTTTGTCTCTATAAAGAACATTTTAAAAGTCTGAAAAAAACAGTTTTTAGTTTCCACTAGAAAGAACTGAACATTTCTGTGGCTATTAAAGATTCTTCATTGAACCACAGAAGCCAATAAAGAACCTTTATTTTAGGAGTGTATCTGCTTTAAAATAATCATTCAGCTCATTTGAATTTGTTTTAGATCATTAGACATGACCACATGGAGCCCTAAAAGGCAGACTGGAACCAGATTTATTAAAAGGTGTCTTCGTACAAAAGTGCTGCCTGTTAATGCGCTGACTGGGCAATGAAACAGCAAGGCAGCTGCCTTTGGATTTGGACGCAGCCTAGATGTCTGAAACCAAATGGTATTAAATTGGCTACATATGTGACCTTGACATGAAATCCAAAGGACTATCTGCATTCTGTCTGTTTAGCTTGCAGTGTGTTGGTTAAACATTATAAATATTGGGCTCCTCATATTTAAATGACTTAGAATGGGATAGAAGTATTAACATGTTAAAACCATCGATAATAATTACAAAAAAATTGTTTTTGGCCACTACAGTATACAAACTGCTGGAGATCGTGAAGGGGTGATGCAAAAATGTCTTTGTACTTTCAGAAAGTATATAAAATGGGGTAAACAAGAAAGACCAGAATTGGGAAAGAGAGACAAAGTACAATGATTAGTTACAACACAGATTTTCGACCCACTGTTGCAGTGTTCATTCATACAGTGAAACTCCAGGACCAAAGCACTTACATTTTGAATAATGAAACAGGAATGGAGATAGAAAGGGTTAAGGTGGGGGATGAGGGGGTGGATAGATGAGGTAATTGAGAGAAAGCATGTAAACAAACAGAAAGAGCGAGGATGGAGGGTGAAAATTAATTTCACATCTCTAGGCCCACCGAGCTGTGGATAACGATCAAAGCCTGCTGGGTGAGAAGGTTGTACAATGGGGGTCTCAGCGGCAGTACACTGGGGGTTAAATGTGGTGTTCTGCACTATACCAACCAGCTATGAGGTAAATCACAACACTACACATTTTTATCTAAGACAAAGCAACATTTAAAAAAACAGGCAAATATACAAAACTGTGTAGTTAATGACTGAAATGAAGGAAAGAACTATAATTTTTTATGAAATATAAAACTAAGTATTTGTTGTTGACTGTGACGATAGAAGCTATATATTTAAGTTGACTGTATATATAACATGTATGTATTTATATTATTAATATATATATATATATATATATATATATATATATATATATATATATATATATATATGTACATACTTTTTTCAGAAATATGTACATGCATCTGTTTGTATTTATATATATATATATATATATATATATATATATATATATATATAATTATACATAATACACAATCAATCAAGTAAACAAAAACTAGTTAGCGATAATATATATATATATATATATATATATATATATATATATATATATATATATATATATATATATATATATATATATATATGTATGTATGTATACAGTATACACAACTATTGAAGTGTGCTTTGATCACTGTGACTCTGCCTGTTGGCATTTTCTCTACAGCCTTATGGGTAATGTATTTTTTTTAACCACAAATTCCACTTTTAACATAGCATAGTTATTTTAAAAACAAGCTGAATTAATTCAAACAGGTGGCTTCCATAAAAGCATACACAATCGATTAACAACCTTAGAGCTCACAACTGATCTGTCTTTAATGGATTGTCAGGAAATCAATTTCCATATGGAGTTTGTACTTCAGAAACCTGATTAAAAGTTATGCAGGTTTGGGCAGAATTTTTTTTTAATTTTGAATGTACCGTACCTTTAACACCTCTTAAAGGTACAGTACCTAATTTGTGAAACATTAGTGGCACCCAACAGAACTGCAAAAATGATGATGTTCCAACAAGAGGTTAATGGGACAATAAAAGGAAAGATAAACAAGAAAAGAAAAAGAATGATCACTTTGAGTACTGAACTGTCCACTGCACCAAAAAAACAATTCTGTTTCTGAGCCGAAGGTCATGACCCTGTGGTCTGCTGTCAGAATGCAGAGCTTTTTACTTGTGGCTCTCAAAAAAAGTCATGCAGTGTACTATTACCAAACCTATAACCCACAACTCCTCATTTTATTATGAATAATATTAATACATAACAATACAGTATATAACACAAGTTCCATCCTGTTTTCCATTAATTTATGAGGTTGCATCCTGTTTTGCCCTGTCGGCTTACCTGATGATGACGTACATGACCAAGCAGTTTCCCACCAGCCCCACCACACAGACGATCATGTAGACCACTGCTATAGTGATCTTGACGCCCCTTGGGAAGAAGCTGTCAGTCTCGTTGAAGGCGCTGAAGTTGTTCTGGAACAGGGACTCGTTGTAGAGATGGAAGTGTCTGGGGTCAGCAAAGCCGATGGAATCATTTGGGAACTCCATGACTGCAGCTATTGGAGAAAAAAAATTACATAAACATAAATAGCTGTCCATGCTGTCTATATCTCACATCCACGACTAACATGTTGTTCCATTTCTGAATTCTGAAAATCCTTTGTCACAATTTGAGGTATTTAAAGTAAGGTTACGCTTGTAAGGTGCTCTTGTTATTTATGAATTCATGCATTTAAAAATAATGAAAAACGTGTACTTATTGGAGGGTTAGGATTCATTTTTAGGGTTAGTTGCATGTAATTATGCTTGATGTACTGTTATTACTATAGTATGTACATAAGACAAGGACGCTGTATGTTTACAAAAAATAATAATCTCTTTTTTTGTAGGATGTTTTGGATAAAATCATCTTCTAAATGTAAATGTGCAGGAAAGTAATGCTGTTTAAAATATTATTTAAAAGAGTTTGTTCACCAATTTAAAGTCAGTCCGGTGTAACCAACATGCAGGCAGCCATTTTGTTGTCATGTGACATGACAACAAACCACTCTCAACTTTTAAGATGTTTTGAAATCTAGATATTAATAACAACCATAAATACATAAACTGTAAGGTCAGGTCAAATGAAGTAACTCTTTATATTTATGAATCAATAAAATTATATATATATATATATATATATATATATATATATATATATATATATATATATATATATATATATATATATATATATATATATATATATATATATATATATATATATATATATATATATATATACATATTATATATAATCTGTGTGTATGCACCTTGAAGAATGTTTGGAAAATCCTTTAAAACCATCAGGGACATAAATTTAACATTACCATCAACTTAAAAC
Organism: Puntigrus tetrazona; assembly: GCF_018831695.1. NCBI lineage: Eukaryota > Metazoa > Chordata > Actinopteri > Cypriniformes > Cyprinidae > Puntigrus > Puntigrus tetrazona. Next base: position 7,460,099 of record NC_056721.1, on the reverse strand, counting down.
GTGTGTTTTATATTAAAGATTTTTTACAGCTGTCCCGTTTGTTTTAAAGATGTCCCCTCTGAGAACATTCATCATCTTTGACCTAAATAGATTTCGCTACAGTTGATGAGGTCGATGTGATACGCGAGGCGCATGGTCAACCATCTACTGTACTGTCAACAGTTTGCGCATGAAATACATCACACAGTTTGGCCATACAGAAAACAAACCAGACGTGCAAAAATTCCCGGTAACGTTCACAGCGGACCAAACAAAAGTACACAATCATTGAAATCACATCGCGCGAGGAGGACTGAGATAGAGCAGCACATACCCGTGTGATCGCTTAAGCGTCCGACTCCTGCAAGCACGCGAGGAATTCTTGTTTCCGCTATTCTTTCTGTTTTAAGCAGTCTCGGAGCTCTGTTTCCAACAGCACGCAGATATTCACATCACTGTGTATCTCAAGCAAAGGAGAAACATGTTTTATGTTTTTTTTTCCTCTCTCTAAACGAGCGCAGTGGGAGGGGGAGGTGCGCTAAAGCACTTGCTTGTTGTTGCGAATCTTCAGCAGCGACTTACATCTCCACTAGGTATCTTTCAGTCTCTCTCTCTCTCTCTCTCTCTCTCTCTCTCTCTCTCTCTCTCTCTCTCTCTCTCTCTCTCCCTCTCTCTCTCTCCCTCTCTCTCTCTTCCTGGCACGCTGATTACGCAGCGGTGGCGCGCGCATGCAGGTGTCAGCGGCGCGCGCGCGTCTGAACAGGTGTCTTATGCTGGAGATTTCAATGTAACGTAATATTATAAATATTTTTTTTTTTTTTTTAAATATTGTCATTTGTATAAACAACTAGTATTTTTACAGTAAACGAGAGTGAACATACACATATTTTAGAAAAAGAAGAAAAACACGTAACCCTGACAAAAAAATAAACATGACCCAGTAAATATACTCGTAGAACATTTTCTCACCTGTTTACTTGAAAACTAAACTAAATATAACATTCTTAAAACTAATATTTTCTTCTTATTCTTTTTTCTTATTAAGGCTTACCAGTTTTATCTTGTACAGCATTAACTGACAGCATCTATCTATCTATCTATCTATCTATCTATCTATCTATCTATCTATCTATCTATCTATCTATCTATCTATCTATCTATCTATCTATCGAAGTCTTGGGCTCAACCGTTAAAGGGCTGTCAACTTATATTTGAATCTGTGGTGAAAGGAAGTAGTTCTGCACAGAAGAGGGCTTTAAGGACAATTTATATTATATAAATATACAAATTATATGACATAATTTTTTATGTATTTACACACTTTTGCCATCAGACTTTTCAATGAAGACTCGTACAATTGAGATATGACTGATCTATCTATGTCTATATAATTTAGTAATTTATTTATATATTTGTAGTAATTTGCTGTATGGTCTTGTCATTTTTTAGTATTATTTTTTGCTAACATATATATATATATATATATATATATATATATATATATATATATATATATATATATATATATATATATATATATATATTCTATGTTCTATAAAATAATAATAATAATAGCTGTTACTATATTACTAAAAGTAAAATAAATATAACTAAATAAATGTAACTTCATACTTTTTGCAGTAATATAATGTAAGGTGTTTTACCCTTATCTTCCATTGTATCTCCTGTTTGCTTATCAGTATATTTCACAGTAACATTTCACAGTTTTTAATGAGCACAACCACAGGCACCATGCGGTTCTGGAAACCCTCTGGAAAGCACAGCTACCAATTTTATTAACTATAAATTTATCTTAAAATACAGGGCAGGGCCATTAAAAATTCTATACTAAAAATAAAAGGAACATGAAATGCTGAAAGGCTCAAGATAAATGGTGATCAATTTCACCACCTAAAGTATACGCTTTCATTTGAATGCAAACACAATTGAACCTAAAATCCCGATGCTGACAAATAATGTCAACTCCTTTAACGTGCCACGCACTTGAAATATGATTTGCCTCTCTGATCTCAGCTTTCGTAATAATTGCAACAGATTTCATGTATAAGTCATTAATGCTGTCTGAATTATTTGCAGGATGCGGCCGATTTTGTATGCAGATTGTTTCATCAGCCGTGCAACGGAATTGAGAAGCGCACAAATGCTTTCTCAGCTGAATGTCAGTGATGTTGCATGTGCTGCCCTTAAATGTTTCAGCAACTCGTGAGCATAAATGGGAGTGTTGGCTACAGGGGGAGCTCATGTTCAGGTATCAACGGACCGGTGATAAATCACAGCGTTGTTACTTTGACAACATGTCACACTCATCAGTCACATAAGCCTTGGCTGATTCTTGTTTTTAATGCCTGAAAGAAAAATGTGTTGGAGGCTAAGAGTACTTGGTGCATTAATGTGGTCTCATTAACATTTTGCTCCATGAATTTTATGCTCTCCTAAGCAGTTTCTTGCACTCTGGGCCTAGTTGAGTTAAAGAAATATGCAAAGTGCTATATATTAATAGAAGGCAATGTCTAAGCAATGAAATGTTACAATTTGACGTGCTTTATTCCTGCACTGCCGGTGGAAACCTGTTTACTGCAGAACTGTCACGATGGTCACTGTCCTTGGTACTGAAACCTACAAAACAAATACGACAAGCAGTTGCTCATAAACTACTTAGCAAAAAACTAAAGATAGAGACCATATACGGTGAAGGGGAGACCAGGGGCAAGCCGTCAACTAAACAGTCAGCTTACGTGCTGCTAAATATTTAGCTTTTAGTAAAGGTCTTGTAAAGGAGCAATTCACACAAAAGTTTTAAAACATAAAAATACTCAAAATGTGAGATGCATGTGAGTTTGTTTCTTCATTAGAGCACATTTTAAGTTCACCCAGCTTCAAAGAGCGCGTTAACATCGCAAGCTGACAAAACATAAAAAGTCATGTTTCCTAACGAACAGAATATTTTTTGTTTAATGAACACAAATAGGCCAATACTAATTTATCAGATGCTACCTAAATAGTCAAATTACTTTTTTGCTTGATTTAAACAGTTTTGAGTCCAATGCACAACAATGTAGCATTACGTAATATTACAGTCAGTTACTAGCCGAACAAGCATGCAAATGCTGCTGGGTGAATCTATGTTACGTCCTTAAACAGAATAGCATGGTTACAGGTGGGAGAGATGTGAAAGCGGCAACAGCATCTTCGACCACAGAAGGGTTTTGGTCCACAGGATCAGTATCCTGGGAGAATATTAGATCAGAGGAGGGTATTATTGTTATTGTTTTGTAAATAAACTGAATACGTGTAAAATATATATAGTTTAAAAAAAAGAATTAGACATAGTAGGGTATTCTGATAGTTAGATATCCACAAAAATCACTCATTGTTTCGAAATTGACCAAGCATTTCTTGTGACGTCGTTTAAAATACATAAAACGGCCATTAAAAACAATGTTAACCATTAAAAGTCACTGTATGTGAATGATCTTCCCAAATATCTGGTGTTCTGCAGGGGAAAGGAAGTCGTGATGGTTATGTTCCATCTGATTCCTTTTTACAACATTAAAATGACAATGTAGTTTTAAACATAACTTTACATTGTACGTCTTACTTATATATAAGTTCAATTAATGTTATTGGGCTTTACTGTAATGTTTCAGTTGTGTATGTTGTGTGAAATGTCCATATTGATATTATTATGTTTTACTGCTATATGTTAAATCCAATATACCTGTCTACCTGTGTGTGTTTGCATTCCCCAGGTGCTCTGTGACCTAGTTTCTGTCTTCCGTGATCGTGTCATTATGTTCAGGTGTGTGTCTTTAATTATCGTCATTATCTCCCTTTATAAGTTCAGTTATTGTCGTCCGTTATTAATGTTGATTTGTGTGTGTGTGCACTACCCTGCCTGTCGGATTACCTGTTGTGGATTTATTACATACTTTATTTGAGAGCACAATTCACATTTCATTAGCGGAAGTCCAAACAGCAGATAAAAACACCACCAGTAATGAGTCAATGCCTCGAAGTCAAGCTGTCTGTTTGTAAAAAAAAAACAAATTTATTATTAAAATGTTTTAGCTTCAAGTTGTTGTTTCTGGCCAAAATAAGACTCCGTAATCCATACTAACACTTCGTCCAGCTAAAAAGTCCATCCTCTCTTGTATTCTCGCATCAATATCCACCAACGCATAATCATTTTCGCTTGTAATCTAAGCATATCTCTCTCCCGATTCAGACTAGACAATATTATAAGTAAAGTGAAAACCTGCCTTGATATATTTGTTTCTTACAAACACACAGCTTTTCACTTCACAAGATGTTAACTGATGGACTGGAGTGATGTGGGTTATTGCGATTTTTTTATCAGCCGTTTGGACTCTCATTCTGACGGCACCCATTTACTGCATCGTTGGTGAACTCATCTACATCTTGGATGGTCTAAGGTCTAAGCAAGTGTAAAACAAAGGTAAATTAACACTTAGCTGTATAATAAAGATTGATTTGAACAAAAATGCCAAACAACGTTTTTTGTTTTTGTTATTGCGACAGCCCAGCCTTCTATTATGGCTTGTATAAATCAATTAAACCATATTCCTGCTGCAATGTTACATGTATTATTTGAATCTCAGCTGATTAAACTTGTTAGATGTGAAATATCCTGCTGTGCTTTTACAAGCCAGGAAATTAGCAGCATGTTCTGCTTGGATTCATTTGATCACTCGTACCGTCTTATATGTAGCAAATGTGTTTGCATTATAAATGTCACTCTGAATGATAATGTGAAAATGTTGCACCACACAAATGCTAATAAAATCCATCCTTCATGGTGTTGTAAAACCTGGCAGGATCAGACCAGAGCTGATGTAATCTCTGATGTCATGTACTATTATATATCTGTTATCCTCTCTCTTGTGTACACTGAGGCAACAGGCCCACATTTGAATCACTAAATGCGATAATGGTTCACTTAATAGGTTTCAGATAAGCGACATGTACATTTACACACACCTTTTACGACCTACCAATCAATAAATTAATTTATTCATCTATTCTTTAGAACGAGGCTTTTTATTATACAGCAGCCATGCAGATTCACTCATACAGTACAGCTTTAATACTTTTGCATTTTCCTATTTCACATTAGTTATATTATATATTGTATTTTCAGATATGTAGACATCTGTTCAAATCTGGTCAGTTTTTTTTGGTTTGATTTTGAAAGAAGTTTTTTATATTGACCAATGCTAAATTTATTTGCACAAAAATATAATACATTTTTAAACATCACTGCCATATAAAAAATGTTTTTTTTTTATTATTATTTGAATGTATATTAAAACATTTATTTCTGTAATTTAAAGCTGAATTTTTACTATCATTACTCCAGTCTTCAGTGTCATGTGATCTTTCAGAAATAATTTTAATATGCTGATTTGCTGCTTCAAAAGAACAGCAATTATTTAAAACGCAAATATTTTGTAACATTATAATTATCTTTGCTGTCAGCTTAATGCATCCTTGCTTTTAATATGATAATAAAATTAGACATCATGATACCATAAGACATTTCCAAAAAAGTGAAATAATCCTGTTAGTTTATGCTTGAGGAGTAAGTGTAACTTCTGACATTGGGTTTTGAGGGAATCTGAAATCTCTGAAAAGGAGAAAGAATTACGGGCAGTGCAAGGTAAAGAGAAGGTGATGGAGCATTGAGGAGCAGAAATGAGAGGTAGAGAGAGGAAACCTGTGGGGGGAGGATGACTGATAACAATAATGGCTGCTAGTGACATGGTGAGAACAGAAAATGGCCAATAATTGATGACAAGAAACAGCAGCGGTTAAGTGCTATAACATAGTGCTAAAACAGGGTGCAAAGACACTGAAAGATGGAAGAAGGTAAAACAATGAGGGACTGCTGAGAGAGTGATGGAGTATGGGTGTGATGCCTCATTCAAGCGACTCAAAGCTTTCCAAATGATGGAATAAAAAATGTGTAGCAGCATTGTTGGTTATACCGCTACAAATACATGAGCGTGCTTTGAGATATTATTGTCCGGCACGAGTTAAAACAAGGTTGTTGTCAACAGGAAACTGTAGTTGCAGTCCATTAACATAATGTAATGTAATTAACAAGAGTCAATGAGAAAGGAAACACTGTTAAACATGAAATTGTGGAGTGATTTTCTTTAAGAAGAATATGGGATGCAGCTATACCAAAATTCTGTCCAAAACTGTTAATAATGTTGCAATCTAGGCTCATTGGAAATGGGTGCCTCTGCAAACATTTCTCAAAATCGAACATTCTGCGACCAACGAAAACGTACTTGGCATCATATGTCCAGCTTCATATTTGTGAGTTGCTCAGTAGCTCACGCGATACAATGTTGCAGCCCCGGTACGAATCTTTGAAACTACGGTTCCACAAGCTCAGATCCACATGAGGAAGTTAAAATAGCACGGCTGCATCAACAAATACTTTTCCTATATCCTTTGCATTTGTTAACACTATCGAATAGGTTTAACATTGTGTTTTGGTCATTTTCAAGCAATATTTCCAACAATAACTAATGATATATTTGAATTATGAACCACCTCAATACATGCCCAAAGTGTACGGGTAATACAAACAAAGCAATACATTCTTACTGTATACCAATGTATCTAAAATGTGCCAGGGTTCACATATAGAGTCTGTGTTTTAGTGCCACTCAGTGGATGTTTCATTTTGAAGCTGCCGAAAAACATGCTGTAAGGTACGTAATCACCATGCTTCAGAAATGTATTTAGAGGCGCATATTTCGAATGAGCCTAGGTTGCTTTTATTCAATATTATGACCATTACTGATAAATGGTGAGTGTTACAATTGTAATGAAATATAAATGACTAACAACTAAAATCGAGTCTCTTTTGCTCACCAAGACTGTAGGCGTTTATTCAAAAATACAGTAAAACTGTATTTTTTTAGGCTGCCTGACAAAACACTTTACACTGAATGTAGGACAGGACTTATTTGTCCGTTGGGAATTATCTGGATTTTGAAATGGGGTTTCTGCATCACACTTGGAGGTGAGAATCTGAACTATAATAAGAGGTCGTGGTGACATCAAACAAAATGTATTTTAGATTTAGAGGCATTACTTTTTGATGAAAAAAGGCTTTTTGTTCTTCTTTGGAATAGCATGCACCAATAAATTGTTCATAATGACAGCATGAACATGCATTAGTAAAAGTAAAATGGTCTTAGACCATTCTTCCACAAATCCTTGACTGCAACGAAGTTATTTTGAGAGGAACTGAAAGATGTGCTTTGGAATAGAGACGTGGGTGGTTGCATCAGCAATTTCTGGTTATTAGAGGGGATAAAAGGTGGGATGGTGTTGTGAAGGGCCTACAGAGGCAGGACAGGAGTAATTAGTGGTGAAATGATGACTCTGAAATAGAGATGCAGCATTATCTCCTTTAACCATTCATCCTCAAAGACAGAAACTCTTCATCTCAACCTTCAAACCCTCCAGCCTGGCTCACTCTTTTGCCATCTTTTGCATTCCAACAACGCATTTGAAGAAATCTCTTCACAGCAACAACGCAATCTTTTTAGTCTATTCATATCTTTTATCCGATAAGGTTTCAGGATTCGCTTCATGGATGACTACGTAATTAACAAAGCCCTTATATCTCTTTTATCACTTTTATTCAACAAGCACTGAAAGATTATGCAGCTGATAAGAGAATAATTGAAGACTCAGATATGAAAATCATAATGTATGCTTATTTATTTCCCATGGGCAGATGATTGTGCCACTTCAAAATTCCATTCATTCCTCAAGAGTTCTTTAAATGAGTATTGAGGGTGTCAGAGCCATTCTTGACACCTGTCTATCAACGTCATTGTCGTACACGATTTTGTCAGCAGTCTGTCATGTTGTCATTGGCCACTAAGCATGTCTATAAACGTCCTGCAGTATGACCTAACATCTCGTGAGGAAGCATAATGTCCTGTCGGAAAACCCAGGAACATAATATGCGCACATATGACCTATTGATCAAAGCCAAGTGTGTATGACGAACATCATAAAAGAACAAGGAGAATGGAGCTGTGTGACATTGATTGAGGAAGGCGGTAGGAGTGTGTAGACTGTATTTCTTCAGAACAGCACACTGAATTCGGCAGATGAAGTTCAGAGAATGTCAGCATGGGATCAATTTCATTTAAATTCAATTAAACAGACAAAAGAAGTGGAAGCAGTCAGAGACAGAAAGAGATAGGGAGGGACAAATCATTACAAGTATATTCCAACTCTATTTCCTTACAATTTATGTGCTTATTGATTTATATCCTCATTTAAAGTTCAAAACTACTTTCTTTTGACCGTAAATGCTAGCCAAACAATTACGCACTTTAAAACTCCATTAAACCACATTGATTCACATTCATTTGTCACAATTGAATGACAGTCAAATAGTTTAAGCAGTGTAAACAAAAATACTAGTTAATATTAAGTAACTAACATTTTAGATACAATATTGTGCCCCTAAACTAAGCTGAAAATTTATTTGATTAGTATAACTGTAAACTCAACTCAAAATCACGTTGCAAAACCGCATTACCCTGAAAAAAAAAGACATAAAACATTTTAAGGCAGTGGGGTTTTCCAGAATATGATAATAACAGGATATATTCAGAAAACAGCCACAGTTCAAGCTATTTAATAAACAATTAGCTATAATAATTAGTCACCTTTTTTGTCAATACTGTTAATTATTGCTCCAACTATGAACATTTTAAAACACAGCCATAGATAGTCAATGAAGTGGTGTTTCATTCCAAAAATACGAATAAGTAGGTTAAGCGAACAATTCAGTGATCCATTTTCACTTTCCAATTTCACTTTTCTGGATCTGTGTTTTTGAACAAATCATCTGTGCAAACAAATCAATGACCCATATTAAGACACTGGCTGTATCAGAGTATGCATGCAGTAATTTCCTACTAAATATTAGACAAAAAACACTACGTACAAGGAGCAGTATGTCTGAATTCACAGTATTCAGATCAGTAATACACTCCTGAAGAAAAGCTTAAGACCAGGGGAAACTTTCCAAGTATTCTACAGTGGTGGACGTAACTAGGTTGTAACTACTGCTTTAAAATGCCAAAAGAAGAAACAGGACCAAGAGGCAAAAAATAGAAAATAGGTATTAAAACTCAAACAGGCTGTTCATCAGCTGATCAAAAGTTTAAGACCATAGCCTTAAAAAGTTAAAATCTGCACAAAATCATGGCTATTATTTGGCTAATATTGTTCTTCAGGCAGTTACACTGTCACGATTTCCTGATGGCAAAGACAAAAAGTCTTTCTGTCTTTGAGTGTGGCAGGATTGTTGAGCCCCACTCGCAACATGCCACCACTGACAAGTTTGAACTCAGCAAGACAGTTATTTAAATTTTTAAAAGAGTTATGGGACAAAAAAAGTCAAATGGTAAAATCACCTGCTCTGTGGCAGAAAATCCAACAGGCTGTCTGTGAAGACACAGGCTGATCCTCAACCCAAATTAAGGCCCTTACTGATGCTGACTGCAGCCCAATAACCATAAGAAAGCATCTGTGATAGAAAGGTTTCAAGGACAGAAAACGTCTTTAAAGGCCATGTCTCCTCCACGACACAAACTTGAACATGTTGCAGGGGCATCCCTCTCATACTGAAGCCCTGTCTGAACTGTAATGACTGGGTCTTTCAACAGGACAGCACCGTAGTTCACAACAACCGCCTGATGAAGGGCTTTTTCCAGGAGAATAAGGTTGCTCTTTTGGAAGATCCTGTATGTTCCCCCGATTTTTTTTGGTTCTACAACAAAAATATTTTTCACAACTATCTTGCTGAGTTTAAACTTGGCAGTGATGGCATGTTGCGAGTGGTTCTCAACAATCCTGCCACATTCAAAGACATTGTTACTGCCTGAAAAACAATGACATGAAAGCCATATTTTTGTGCAGATTTTAACTGTTTCTTCTTTTGGCATTTTGAAGCAGTACTTACAACCTGGTTATGATCCACCATCATGAAATTTAAAAACTTGTAACGTTTCCCCTGGTCTTAAGATTTTGTTCAGGAGTGTATCTAATGTGACCATGGGAGATGAGTTGTAAATGGCATGATTCAGCAAAACTGATGCTAGTAGGTCAATTGGTTAGACACTTTAGTTCATGAATAGTATTTTAAACTAATTGGTTGAGTGAATGATACAATGTAACTTTCGGAAAAAGTCACTGGAAAATCCCCATCACTCCACACAAAAATCACACACACAAGGAAAGTGAATTTAATACATGTATCTATGCTATTAAATATCTGTATTCTTCGTATTCTGTTTAGTGCTGGTACAAACTGCTTTGTACATAGTCTATAAAATGTGCAGTTAGACATATCAGAGCATGAATAAAATTGAGAGAATTCCTAGATGTCTAACTCTAGGTCAGGCATACATTTCAGCTACGGACAAAATGATAATGCCCAGAGGTGCTATGGACAATGATTCGGAATGTATTCATAATTTAGTGATGCATTCAGCTTGTTTTTAAATGTGGTTCAAATTTCACATCGGTCAGACGGGTTAAGCAGACTCAAGCAAATGTTTCTCTCTTCCATTTCAGCTAATTACAAACACTCCTACGCAAACACACCAACACATGCAGAAACAGACATGCACACACTCTTCTCTTCAAACTAATGACAAACAAGACAAACAAAGCAACTAGCTCGCCAGCGGGTGGCCTTTTGTAAACAAAGCGGGGCTGACTCTAAACTAACGAGTCCCACCTCACCACCAATGCTCAGTTAGCAGCCCTGAGGCTCAATTAGCACTGATCCTGTATTTAGACACACACACACACACACACACACACACATACACATGCACCTCATACTCTACAATTACAATACGCACAAATCATGGGTCCCTTTTGTACCACAGTGTCATACTGCTTTACACAATTGTCCATTCAGGTTCTTCAGAATAATATTTATTAGGCTCTTCTTATGTAATGAATGTGAACACAAATTAGATAGACTGGAAAGCAATAAATAATTAACTCTAATATTCTGTATTATGTTGAATTTTGTTACATAACATTGTCATATGACATCTCTTTTGAAAACTCGTTTTTTTGTAAAAGAACAAACAAACAATGAATCTTTGTATGTGTCATTTAAGGTATGTTTAAGTTAATGTAATAATAATAATAATAATAATAATAATAATAATAATAATATTTATATATTTATATTTTAGTATTTTATATATATTAGTGCTGTCAATATATATTAATCCTATATTAATTGCGATTAATCGTGAAAATATATTATTGAAATTATTTACATGTAATTACTGTACATGTATATATTTTATATAATTTATATTATAGAAAAATATTTATACACATACTTATAATAATACAAATTACATATATATTTAATACTATATTTATATATACTTACTATAGTTACTATATTACACACACACACATAGTACATGCAGAACAGGACTGTCAATTAAAGTGCTACCTGTGTTTTTCTTAAATATATACATGCATGTGTGTATTTATATGCAGTACACACACACACACACATATTATGTAAACAAAAACTTATGGATGTAAATAGTCATGATTAATTGTTAAACAGCACTACATATATATCAAATATAATATATAAATACTGTAATATAAATAATATAAAATATCTAAAATACTATTAATATTATTACATTAACTTTCACTTAAATGCGATATAAGTATATAAGTAAAAGTGAATAACAATAATAATAATTATAATGATAATTTATATATTTTATATAAATTTATATTTTGTAAAAATTTTATTCAAATTATTTTCTGTTCCAAATATCTGCTTGTCAAATAACGGCTTGCTATTTTAATATTCTGCTATTTCATCAAATAAATTGTTCTGTTTTAAAATAGTTTTACTTTTGCTCAAAAGTGTCATCACTTTTAGCGAAAAGTGGGCTGGTGCTCATCTATAGTCTTTACTCCATTATATTTACTCACTATCCCTGGAAAATAGAGTCAAGAAGGCTTGTTAGAACTAGAACAATGTATCAGCGTGTCCAGAGACACTCATAAACACTGCGATTAGAAGAGTAAACCATTTGGCTGGTAAATCAGCAGATGGACACGTGTAAGAGAAAGGAGGACACAAAAGAGTCCCGTCGCTTCTAATGGACTAAATCCAGCCTGGGGGTGAGCAGTGGGTGTGTGCATGCGCTCACTCTCTCTCTCTCTCTCTCTCTCTCTCTCTCGATGATGCAGACACACACTCCCGCACAGATCTCCAGCACGTCACTCCTGTAGGCAGGTCAGCGCCTGTCCATCTGTCTGACCTATTGGAGAGCAGTGGAGGGGAGAGAGACCGCAGAGACAGGCAATTACACAGACGCAGAGCTTGACGGACAGCCGTGAAGGTCAGAATGCCAATCTGCAACACAAATGTGCAAAAAAACACTCTCATCTAGAGCAAGGCTTGATGGTGTTATCTCAATCTAGGCACAACGCCACCTCTCTAGAATGGAAGGAGAGGTTTGGAGAGAGCGAACAGCGTGATACGAGTCAATGCAGTACTTAATTAATACTTTTATTCAGAAGAATGCATTCATTGATTAAAAGCGAATAGCGTTTGCATTGTTATAGGTTTTATAGTTTAACGCGTTGAAATTATTTAACGCCGTTAACGCAGGGGCGGAGCTTAAAGTTGGCCACCTCACCTATTTTCAGCAAAATGTGTGATAAATTAGTTTTCTTTATTTTTTATCGATCAATGGCACTATTTAAAACATACGGGAGTCTGCGTATTAATGTTTTATTTGGTTATAAAAAACTTGAAAGTTTTTTTAAAAAGCTTGAAAGTGCTACATGGATACGTAAAAAGCAATAAAATACTTTCCTTACACATTAAATGTGTACATCTTTTCAATGTTTTGCATGGCTTTTTCAAGGCAAAAAGTTTTTTGTACAAACGCAATTTATTATAAATATTCAGTTTGTGAACTGCTGCATCATGACACTGAGCTACAACTTTTCCTTCACATAAAAATATAAAAATATCTACACTTATAAATTGTGACAGTCTTTTTTTCATGTTATATGGACAAAAGGACAGAAAGAAGTGTTCCAAAAATTCTTATAATATTTTTTCTAAGTAATATAATAATCAATAATAATAATAATCAATTGTGAACTATTTTTAAATGTATCTATTTTTTTTTAAGTGATTTATCAGGACTGCTTCAGAATGTTTATACATTAGCTCCAAAAATTATCAAAATGAACTGTAATACAGATATTAAAACATTCTGAAGATGTCGGTATGTTAACTTTATTTTAATGTATTTTTGAATAAATGAAGGGACAAAAAAAACCTACACATCATTGACCAGTAAATGGTTTCTCTGATCCTTTGACTTATAACTATTATTCCTCTCAAGAAGGCTAACGGGTGGATTAACAGCAACTCGTTTTTGTTCATCTGTGTATATGCATTAATAGAGGTTGAAGAATAGTGCTTAGCGTTACAAACAGACCGGCTTTTTTGTGATTAACAACTGTGATTTTCACCAGCAGCACAATTCCTCTAGCAGCGAGGTGAACAGAAGGCAGCGTGTGCCAGCTTTGACAATGTGTAAAATTGCTCTTTTCATAATTTTGCGGAAAGTGTCAGAAGTCATTAGTTTCATTCGATGAATGCTGACTGAAAGAGAAATTACTCAATGGATCAAAAGAGCTCTCAACGTTACATCGAATGACATCACAGACAAAACCGGTCAAAACCAACCAGTTTTCGTCATTCTTTTGAAAGCACACAGCGAGAGACGAACGCTTGCCTATATTTTTTCTCGTCAGTTAGGTGAAGCGTTTGATCCTTACACGTATAAAGGTGGAGGCACTTACGCGCAAAAATAAAAGTATTGATCTGTCTCTACAGCTGAAAGAAAAAGCACTGTTTGTTTTGAAAAGGCGAATCTATAAATCAATAAATCAATATATCTCAGTCCATATTAACTGGCAGAGTGTGCACAACAAGGTATTGCGATTTTAAACACAGATATCATTAAATTGCCTCAATATCAAATAAAAGAAATCTGTTCAAATCTCACGTATCTTTCTAACTTTCTATGTCTAATTACTCACTCTGATCCTTATATTGAACTATTAACTTGTTGCTCAAGCTTGAAAAAGTCAATGTGGCTGAAACGACTACAGGTTTCATTGCAGTGACATAAACTACTGACCTTTCGAGTATAGTTTACTCTGTTTAGACGACCCTGACCCCTCCACAACGGACCTGCGCACACACCACTGTTAATTAAACAACCTCTTGAATGTCACCGTGCTGCTTTCTGCATCACAATGAAGGCGGTTTCGAGCCTAGAAAATGACTGGTGTCTATCTGCCCAGAGTGAACTAAATTTGTTCATTTTCCATCGTCTGGAATTGATTAGTGACTAATGGACTCATTGATTAATGGATTTTGTCACATCATTGAGGTGGAAAATCAACAAGCCATTTTTTCCCCATGAGCAATTTAAAATGTCAGACTAAATACAAAATGGCTGCTGGTATAAAAGGGCAACCGAGAAAGCTTCTGTCCTAAAATAATAACAATTATTATTATTTTAGGACCGGCGCTGTCAAATGATTAATTGCATTTTATCGCATCCAAAGTAAAAAGTTTCGTTTAAATGTGTGCGTACTGTGAATATTTACACACACGCATACAGCATATATTTAAGAAAAAAATATTTACATGTGTATACATTTATATATTTATTTATATTTGTCTGAATTATGTCATATATACATATATTTAATAGTATAATAATATAAATGCATTTACATACACATAATGAATATACACAGTACATAAACATTTGGGATGGATACAAAAACTGTTATTAGCTATATGGTTAAAACAACAACAACAAATAATTCTTATTGTTATTATTTAAAAATCCATTGTTGTCTTATATGCTCACCAAGGCTACATTTTCTCCAAAAAGCGATATTGTGAAATATTTTTCAATTGAAAATAGATTTAAAATTTATTTTAAAATCCCATTTTGATGGTATGATGGTAAAGCGACATTTTCATCAAAACATCATAAACAACCAACTTGTAGTTAGAAAAGAATGTTTAAATGCAAAATGAGGCTTGGTTTAGTCGGTCTGCAGGATTGACATGCTCTTATAACATATCCACCAACTCAAAAAGTCTCAACTGTGCGACATGTCTGAAATCAGTGCCTAAACTAGTTAAAAAATAGACATAGTACATTAGCAAACCTCTTATGACCTCTAAAGTACAGTAAAAACACACACACACGCATCAGTATTTACTTTAAAGGTTAGAATTTCCCTTTTTGGTTCTGCTTGTTTTCTGACTCGCGCAAACCCACACACATACACCCTTCGCCCAGATTACTGCAGAAATACCATCAAATTGTGCTTTACTGCACTGGTCTGGGTTTGAGACAGACAAGATCTAATTATATGACAAGGGTCTGTGCAGAAATGTGCCTGCAGCAGTAGTGTTTCTCCATTTACTCGCTCCACCTCTGTCCCTCTGTACTCTCTTCTCCTCTCATCCTCCTTCATGCATCCTTTATCGTCATTAGCCGCTCCCGAACTCTCTTTCTGTTCGTTCGTTCTGCTCTGCCCTTTATTTAAAAACCAAACCATTCATCAGCTTTTCAACTGTCCCGACCTCCGAACTAGCCGCACAAGCCTTTTGAAGGTCTGTAAAAGCCTACGCTGTTACATGATAGAAAAGTTTAACGGCAGTAATCAGTTTGTCTGACAACGTTAAGAGTGAATACTGAAAAGCGAGTTAGAGTGGCGTAAAGGTGACGTTTGCAATTTATACTAAAACTGATCATTAAAATATACTTCTGCTTACCCCGGTTTAACTCGGTAACCTAATGACAATCAAAAAAAACTATTTTTAATGGAACCCTTTACTGAATCTTTGGACACAGTGGAAAAATAAATAGGCTAAATAATCGAATCTAAGGCTCGTTCACACCAAGCACGATAACTATAAAGATAACTACACATATAGCAAACAATATCGTCTGTTTATTCTCAGCCATATACATCTGCCGCTTTAAATTCTTGAGCTTGTGATAGCAGGATTCTGATTGGCTGACAATGTATCTTTCATCAGTTCATAGCGGGCATACACTGAAATACACTGAGTTAGAGACTTATTTATATATGTAATGTAATATAATATGTAAATTTATGCGGAGTATATAAACTATTCCAACTATAGTATATATAATATTCCAACGATTCTGTTTATCTGTGCCTTTGTCGATATAGCTGCGGTGTGAACTCTGCTATTCCTTAGAGCCACACGATTTTTAGAGCCACATCTTTATTGTTATCTTTCTCGTGCTTGGATGTGTTTTATATGTGTGTAATTTTAGAACTCACAAAAGCATGGAGAAAAAGAAATCTAATTTAGTTTTCTGTAACAAAAGGACAGGAATTACTGTTACAGTTAACATACAGAATTATTGTAATCTATTTTAACATTCAAATAATAGCATAGGCCTGCAAGCGCAGTGAGGGAAGGCTCTGTTCATTTGGCTGAATCCTTTTGAGATAATGTGTCAATTGATGCTCTTTGAAACAACAGCCGCATAAAAGACATCAAAGAGCTGGCCAGGTGAAGGCTTATTTCTAATCATGAAGAACAGCAAGATGGACAAATAGGAACTAAAGTACTGGTGCAAATAATGAGATCTCACATTTACATAAGCACCGAATTAGCATCCTAAATATGCATAACAGGCTCTCAAACTTGCTTTCATGAGAAACCGCTTCAAAACATTTCACAAGCTCTTGTAAGTGTCTCAACAAGTACTCTGCAGTATTTCTGCTGCAATGTTATAATCACTTTCCCTCTTAAGTGTGAATGGGGAACAATTGAGAAGCGAGTCTACAGCGTTAAAAGTCCTCACAATAAAGTTTAGAACTCAAAATATTTATTCAGCGTTAAAGAAATAGTTAGCTAAAAGTTAGCTGACCCTCAGGCCACGCAAGATGTCGATGAGTTTGTTTCTTTATAGGCACGGATTTAATAAATTTTGCATGATATAACCAATTGATCCTCTGCAACGAATGGGAATAGGAGTACAGACTGCGGATGAAAACATCTCAATAATCGCAACCCACACAATTATATTTCCAATCGATATTGCTTCCTCCAGTGAAAATCTGTTTATAAGCCAAAGAGTTTTAAATAAACATGATTGTGATGTGAGAGGAGAACATAAAATGGACTACAAGCAATGGTAGCCAAAAGATCTTAACAATAAGTTTGTTATTTATTTCGATCAGCCTTTTCGCTTCACAGGATGGACTGGAATTGTGTGGATTACTTGTGGATTATTGCAATGTTTTTATCAACAGTTTGGACTCATTTACTGTGATGCAAGTCATTCAATGACAAGGAAGAAACATAACTACTTCTTGGATGGCCTGAATGTGACTTAATAAAAATTTTTGTGTGAACTATTTCTTTAACATGACATTGTAGCAAGGGAATCATAGTAGTAGTAGTATTTTCCAAATAGTCACTAAAACTATGCAATTCTATAAAACAACCCAATCTCACAGAAAAACATCTTTTAGGAAATGGTGATTTTATACAATGTGTTTGTACAATGTGAATAAGTATGGCTTAAAAAGAGAGCAGATCATACAAAATAATAATCCATTCAGCCATTCAGTGTTCAAATAATATATGTATATATACGTTTGCCTCAATAGTAAGTTAGTAAGGCGTTTGTGAGGTTTAGCTGTATGGAAGGACTAAGGAATGTTAGACAGAATAAGACATTAACGTGTGCTTTATAAGAAGAAATAAACAAATAGTAGATAGTGAGAACCGATCTCTAAACTAAAGTGCTGTGTTACCTATTTTTCTTGTATAGTATAATTTTTTTTTGTAAGATCATAAGCCGCTTCTGAGAAATTTGATTTTCTTTTGACCTGGTTAAGGCATGGTTTTGTTGCAGTCTAGCAACAAATGGTTCCGGTAAAAAAAGAGTCACATCGCTGCGCCATTAGCAGTCACACAAACACACACTGAAAATGAGTTCAGATTGAGCTGAGTGCCTTGATCAAGATAGATGAAGGTAAACACAAATTCTATTTCTTTCCTCTGTGTCTGCTTCCTTTTGGGACTCGGTCCGATATTGTACAGCCTATAATTTGGTTGAATAGAGCTGTGAAAAACAGCAGCCCTGTATATTGTGTGCAACAGTTGCCGGCTGATTAAGGTTGCCAGAGGTGTTATATCAGAGGACATCACAACAGTAAGGGACTCTAATTCTCCGCCTGATTAGCTTCCAGTGCTCGCACAGGGAAGATATATACAGAGATAAGGGAGGATAAGGCGCAGAGCATAACACCATCACAGGAAATCATTTTCCCACATATTAGCATGAACAAAACACGGGCCGCTTCACCCTTTGCATGCGTTCTGTAAGTGTTTTTAACCTAATTTCATTCCTTGCATGTGCGTTAATCTTTCCTTTGGAGGATTATCGAAGATCGTATTGTTTTCTTTGTGTAGTGTGATTCTCTCATGCCGTCAAAACACATTCTCTCCATAATAAATGACATTGCTTGGGGCTGCAGTCTGAACAGGCAAAATAATAGGAAGCCTGAGGATGTGCGATACAAAAGCAAACGCGTAAATATGGTAAACTGGGTGTTCTCTAGGCATACATTAATGTGAATTTGGTTTTATTGCTTTTTAGAGGAGATAGATTGCTGATAGATTGCTATTATATCAAGTCACACAAAGGCAAGAAAAACTGAGAGAATTGCTGGTGTAAGAAAAATAAAGATCAGGTGTATTTCTTCTAACATAGTTACTTTGTCAATATATATATTTGTCTTCACCCTTGCAAGCACATTTCCCATTTCCCTGACAAAAGCCCTTTTTGGAGACTATTTTCCCAAAGGAGATGTAAATGTTTGTTTCACAGACGTACTAGATTTTAATCCTGTCCAATCTTCTGTCATCTGAGAAATCCAATCTCGTCTATATACGGCGATGTCAGTGAGTGCGCTGTGTTTTATTTTTCCGAAATGTTTATTTTTTTTGTTTATTTCAACTTTCACTCAATTCCATAAAGTAAAAATGCCTTCTTGCGCTGGCTGATGAACGCTTACTTTTATGAGTTTTTGCCAGATTTTTTTAAAGTATCACTGGCATGCTATCCAAGATAAAAGATTAAAGGAATAAGGAGAGCTGGATCCCAGACACGTCTCTTAACAGTGGTTGTGAAGCAGCAGTGCCAGCCATGATCCTCATCTCCATTTATTCCCTCTTTCAGATTTTGTACATACTGCTATGATTAACTTATTATTCATGCAAGTCTTGCCTCTGCCTTTCTGAAAACAAACAATGTTTTACTTCTAGACTTCCTTTTAAAGTTCTCCTTACAATCATTACAATCAGTCATCACGATGCTAATCATCGTCAAATAACATGTTTTGTTATTGCAAAACTTTGCATAGCAATATTTGAAATGCATGGCTAAAGTTTATTTTAAATAAAATGCCAGAGTGCAAAGATTTTTCACATTTACGTACTGTTTTGTCAGTTTTTCACTGTATATTTTATTAAAAGACACAGCAGTGCCAAGCAGGCAAGTGCGCTTATTATTTAATCATGCAGTTTGTTTATAATAAACATTAAACCAGCATTTTAAAGTACAAGTGTATCATCAGAGTGCTGGAAATAAAATCAGTGCATATTCAGATCAGAATTAGCCTATTTACTTCAGCTAAGTGTTTTTTTTATGTTAGCTGAATATATTGGATGGTTATGTTGCTGTATAATATATCAATAAGCCATCACACAATGTATATCTAGTGTAACAATCGTCTATTTAAGCATTGCATTGCAAATGGTTGCAGCGTTTTCATTTCTTCTGCATCGGATTCAAACATATATGGATGGCTCGATATACAGCTATTGCCATCGCAGATATCAAAACACAAAACGCTGTAAAGGAGGACGTGGATGTGGTGCGATGAAGTTAGCCAATCACAGCAGCACCTGTTAAAGATCATGATCTCAATTCATGGTCACACCCACACAACTCGTTCCTATGCATATAACACCTGTTTCACATTGCGAGCATCAGTGGAGCAGAATAGTGCATGTTTTGGATTCTGCTCATGTTAATGTAAAGAGGGTCAGCCTTCATGATTTCGATGTGAACACTTTAATTCAATAACAGGGGCAGCGACAAAACATGCTATTCTAACGCTGGTGAAATTATTTTGACTCTTTAATATATAAATTATGTCAGAAGGCCATTGGATTATTTATTCAAGAGATTCATTCAAAAATGCTGATTCAACTCATGTCTTTATGAAGGAGACATTGACTCAATTAGATTTTTATCGTTAAATTAGGCTGTCATTTTGTTTTTGTAATATTTAATTTTTTTCCGAATTTGCAGCAAGATACGCATGGCAGTGGTCAACCATTTGACTATCCTATCACTTCCGCCAAAATGGATCAACAATTTTTTAGACGTCATACCTCAGCCTGCATTATCTTCTGACCAATCAGACAAGGTCAGTGTATCTGCATGTGGTCCATGAGAAAGATTGGCGTCGTGAAACTATCGTGGCAAATCAGAAATCGAAATCGAAAATGCAGTCATAACAGGCAGGGTCATACAACAGCAATGAAAAAAATGTGTAATTAGTGCAAAAGACTAATCCACAAACAGGCAATGGCCAGGGCAGGCAGCAATCAATCAAAAAAAACAAGGAAACAGTTTAAGGTTTAAAAAACACAGGTAAACTAGAGAACACAGAAAGAGTACAAACGAGGAAATGGCTATTCTATAATTAGCACACTAGAGTGTGTGCGAGTTTCTTTTGTAATGGAGTCCAGAAAACAATGGCAAGAGTTCGGGGTGGAGTTCATGGGCACTCCAGCTAGCGATTGTAACAATACGGCATCATAATGAAGACCAACTGCATGCTGATACATAAAATTCTGGAGGAAATGTTGGATGGTGTTGCATAGAAACGTAATGACGTGCGTCACCATAGCACCATTTTGAAGGGCAATCAAAGCATAGCTTTTATGGGTTTGCAACAACATTGGGGAAGGTGCTTAGTGATAGAATTTTCATTTTGGGGTGGAGTAAACGTTTAATCATGATATTATCTTATTCAGAATAAGGTAAATAATCAGATTACTGATGTCCATTTTAACATACCCACTGATGCAAACAAAACTAATCCAGCCACCAACAATGGTGACTGAAATTTAAATTGCAATTGCAATTTTACATTTGACATGCTAGGGTAGAGACACACCAAACCGATGCCAAGGAACAAGCACACTAGGGAAACCGGGAAAAGCTATAGCTGGGGAAGTACAGAGCGAGAAGGGCTTTATATATCGTGCACTCATTTGCTAAGCTGAATATCCAAATGAAGTTCCAATTATTTTTTTCAGAAAAACTAAAGCCAACCAACACTCAAAATTGCGCGATGGCCGACTGTCGGCTTAGTGTGTCTCAGTCTTAAGTCGCAGTCTGCAGTCAGAGCACATAACCTTCTGGTTGAATCAGTACATTATTAAAGATTTCCTCTGGTAATAATTGTAACTATAACACAGTTTAAAAAATGAATCACGTCTGAAGAGTGCTAATGATAAGAATATTGTTTTCAGTAAATGAGGCCAATAGACCCAGTCGAATGGATAGCACTAACACACTCCATTTCCAACCTTTATGTTCTTAAAACTAATGATATCCTTAATACTAATTGTATTTCTTCCGACGTATTAGTTTAGTTTAAATTGATCAAATTGTATGGTTTTGTCTTTTTTGAGACATACCGTGCACTGGCAGAATAATGAACGTGGACTTCAAAGACCTTTTTAACTTTTGATATGAGACGTCTTTACTCAGGAGATTTAAGGAAGACACATCTAAAAGGGAAAGAGGATACCTTTAGTTTTAATAAGGACCTCAAGGACAAAAGCACAGACAATAAAGCCAGCAGTGTTGTAATGATAGCATCAGATAAATAGCGCTGTCACTAATTAGAACAAGCCCTTGTTGCTTTCATTTCTGGAGAGGACGAAGCGAGAGTTGCTCTGGTGTTGTGTTTGGGGGATCCTCTTCAGCAAACCAAAAAAAAGATGGTATTTCAGACAGCATTCTTGAATGGAGAATTAGAGCGGCAAGCATCTACAGCTCAAAGAGCTAGACATGGAGACCACCTTAATTAGCTGACCCATAGACCACATGCAGAAACGCTGACCTTGAGATGGACTGCACTAATGACAGAAAAAAAGTGTAGTTCCTTCAAAGACCGACCGCTGTGCTACGAACCCGCATTACATGATGATAAAAACATGAATTGTACGATTATACATCAATCATTCCTTTTTATTGCTTTCATGGTTACAACAGGTCAGAATGGTGAAAACTGACCAAATGAACTGAAAATTAAAGACTTAAACACTTTCATTTAGGTCTTTATGTCTTTCCAACTGTTCCACAGAAGAAAGTAAGTCAAACCAGTGTTGTTAACATTAATAATCATTTTGAATAATAATCATATTAAAATATGTTTTAAACTACAATTATTAAAACAAATAAAAAAGAACTGAAGATAAATACATGTGTATTTTATTTGGAAAATATGAATACATACTATCTTATTAAACCCTATAAAACATAACAAAAATAACACTTCTTGATAATTAAATTAAATAATTCAATTCTGATAAATTTAGGTAAACTATTTATTTCAAAACAAATTATATATATATATATATATATATATATATATATATATATATATATATATATATATATATATATATATATATATATATAAAATATAGATAAAGTACATTCAATATGTTAATAAAATACTAATAATATTGGGAGTTTTCAGCTGAGCTCAATTAAAGCTTCTGACCATTATTAAACTATAACCAGTCATCTATATTTGATTGATAAACATAAAATAAGTGTAATTCAGTGCATTTGTGGCCTAAGGGGTTTGTTGAATTACCTGAAAGGAATCTAAGTATTTGAAGCAAGGCAATGTAATAGGTTTTTCGTGCCTCCAGGTCTCCGTGTGCACACAAACATCTTGATTGATTCATCTGAAGCAGATACTCCATACCCAGAGGAAAAAGTGCGATATTAATAATCCATGCGTATCATGTGTTTAAGTGCTACAGCAGTGCTTGTTTTTGAAAGCTAACTATCATTTATGAGCGTAATATCATCAAAACTGTACCCGCTTTTTACCCGTTTGTAAATAACACCAGGCCTGTTTGTTCTACCATTTAAATGACAGTTTTCATTAAAAAAATGGATGTCTTTAAAGCTTCTTCTAACGTGTATCTCTCTCCTACCTACATCTCCTGTCTTTGTTTCCAACAGTCGCTCTCCACCACCCCCCACCTCCGCACCTTCATCGACGATGGAACCGCTTACTAATTAGCCTCACCTCAGATGCCTCGCTGTGTTTGGGGATATGTGCAGTGCTATCTTCAGTGCTAATATGTGTGTTTACCTTTGCCACATGGACGCCATAGTGTCTGTGCCATGACAGGAGATTTACTCAACATTATTAGAGGGATTGTAAGGGATGATTGCCAACCGAAGCTAAAGGAAATTAAAAAAGGAAGCCAGCAAATTGGGGTGAAGATTACAATGTCGTCATCGATTAATCCCAGCTCACCCATCAGGTCATCGCTCACGATCACTGATTTTGTCTTTCCTGTACTGAAGTGTGATTCAGAAATGAGTACCACAAAGGAAAAATAAAAAGCTTGGAGATGAAAACCTAATTTTTGTTATTAGCCAAACAACATGCAGTCAGGAAAGAAAATCTCTGATAAGACTGGAGAGCAAATGCATATGTTTTATTTATTTTTATTTTCTGAGAGGAAGCTCCTAGTAATGCCTGTCTCAGAGTTTCAGACAAGATTTCAACAATGAACGTGTTTACACGCACAGTCGCACACAAATTATCCTTAATAACCAGACATTGTGCAATGTCATGTAAACTCTGAAGAATGTTGGCAACCAAAACTTCCATAGTAATTTTTTTTCCATACTAAACTTTTTCAGCTATGAAAGGTGAAATGTGATCACACTCCATTTAGCAGCATCACTTACTGAGTTAAATTATTAATATAGTAAAGATCTGAGCACCAATTACAAACAACAAGCATTAGTTGATATCATGTGTCTTTAGGGCACTTGATGATTATATCCTTTACTCTTGGAATTCAAGTCGAGCTATTAAAGGCTTGAGGAGAATAGAGAAGGACTAGGCTTTCAGTTAGAGTTAGCTTTCTGCCAGAAAAGCTAATTACTGACAGGAAGGTAAGACTCCGTAAAAAGGACCTTGGGGGAACAAATTGCTCTAAAGAAACTAGCAATTTAATGTGGATTTCTCTGGAAGAAAAAATGTGTTAAAACACTAAATGCTTTAGTACAATTAGACCCACCGGTAAGGACATTTTTACAGAGAGAACACTGCAAAGAAATATATACAGTCATGGTCAAAAATATTGGCACCCTTACAGTTTTGTCAGAAAATGCAACACTTCTCTCAGAAAATTGTTCCAATTGCAAATGTTTTGGTACTCACATGCTAATAGCTTTTGTTTCCACTGCAACAAATAAAAAAATAAAAACAGTCAACCTTGACCAAATTACACACAAAAATTGACTGGGCACAATTATTGGCACCTTGTCAAAATTGTAAGAAACAATTGCTCCTATATTTTGTGTTGAGCTTGTTGGTAAAGAACAACGTGGCACTGTTTACAGAAAAAGAAATGAGGCCCTAGAGTCAAACATGGTGGAGGTTTAAAGATGTTTTGGGGTTGCTTTGCTGCTTTTGGCACTGGACTGTGTGAAAGGAATCATGAAATCTGATGATTTCACAAAGATTTTTGGGGAGCAATGTAGTGGCCAGTGTCAGAAAGCTGCATCTCCACCAGAAGTCATGGGTCTTCCAGCAGCACAATGACCCAAAACACACTTCAAAAAGCACTCAGAAATGGTTACAAATGAGAGTGTTACGCTGTTGGTCTGGAGAGTTATGAAATGAAGACTAGAAAACTGGACTAGAAAAGTCCAGATCTGAGTTCCATTGAAGGCCTGTGGAGAGATCTCAAAACAGCATTTGGGAGAAGACATCCTTCTAATCTGAGTGACCAGAAGCAGTTGAAAAGAAGAGTGGTCCAAAATTTCAGTAAAGATGTTTTATTTTTTCTCCAAAGTGGGTGCTACCAAATATTAAGTCAAGGGTGTCAATAATTTTGTCCATGTTTTTTGGGGGGGTTCTGTGTGTAATCAGATTTTCTTGTTTTTTTTTTCTTTGGGGTTGTGGGGGTTGCTTAAAAGTGTATCCTTTGTAGCTTTTCATCACTATGTCCTTCAACAGAGTGTTTAGATGTTGCTCCAGGCGGGCTGTTAGTGTACTGATGAAAGACGAAGATGAATAGCTGCCACATTTAACTACAGTTCATATGATGATGTTTCAAACTACCACAAAAGCCTGTTAACGACATCAGTTCGCTTGGCAGCAATATTTCTAACACCTCAGTTAGCAGCCATTAAAAGGCTAGATATGCTGTTCTGTGTCAGCTACAAAACAAGGATACATTGCAATACAACTGCAATGATTCAGGTCCAGAAAGATAATAAATACACTAAAACAGTAAAAAAAAAAAAAAAAACATAATTTACTCAACCATTCTTCTGGATCATTTCAGTTGTGTTGCTCTCTATGGAGGGTCAGGTAGCTCTCTGATTTCATCAAAAATATCTTAACTTGTGTTCTGAAGACGAACAAATGTCTTATGGGTTTGGAACAACATGAGGGTGAGTAATTAATAACAGCATTCGGGGTGAACTAACCTTTTAACTGTAGAGAAGAGGTTCCACTTCTGCAATATGTTACAATTTCTACTATTTATATGTATGAGAGGAGTGTCTCTGCATAATATATGACTATAAAATACATCTCTTGCTAAACCACTAATCAATAATAAAAATTGTGTTTTTGAAAACTGGGTCTTGAAATGAAATAATGATAAAATGACCTTCTGTTTTGATGTGTCTGGAAGTATGTCTAAATAAATGGATATAAATGAAAAGGGGTGTCCATGTTCACACTGCTGTAGGACTCACTTGCTTTCAGTAAAAAAGATTAACAGCACAATCAGTTACCATCCATGAAGTCCATGAAGACTAAATGATCGGAGCTGATGTTGACTTGAACATAAGCAACCTGATTCATTAGAGTGGACATGACTCTGGTCCTTAAATTTACATAATCCACTGACACTTTGCTAAGACCTGTACCCCTCCGTTACTGTTGCTAAATCTGACAAGCCATGCCGCTCTCATTCTAGACATCATGTTCTTATGCAGTGAAAAAAACATTGCGGAGCAAAGAGGAAACTGACAACACGCCGACAGACAAGACAGAGCAGGTTACTTCTGATATGAAACAAAGTGTCAGCTTTCAGATTTTGTCATTATCGTTTTGTGACCTCTTATTGTGTCACGACAGATCACTGTAGTGCCTCAGTTCAAGCTACACACGTCTTCCTCTTTACCAGTTATAGCATTAGATAAACATCTTGTTTCAGGATCTTGTTTCAACATGAAAAGGTGTCAAAATATAGTTCATGTCCCCCTAAGTGAAAATTTCTGCGTTATGATTGGTCAGATCACATTACAGGTAGGGTTTATGTTTGCTTGTTTGTTTGTTTTATCAAAGCTTGTATTATCTTTAGGTTTTCGATTTGATTTACATAAATCAATTGAACTATATAAACTATATAATGCAATAATCTTCTGTCGTCTTTTATTCACTGCCATTCCTTTAAAAACGGAACAGAAAGGTTTGATTTTTCAAACTTTTTAAAAGGTATCCTACTCCAAATATGATTGTCCAGTTTTCCAGTGAGCTGTTAAAAAAAGCCAAAGACAGTTTGAAAGAGAGAGAAACTCACTTCCACTCACTTCCAAAGGTCTTTATTTAATCCCAATCCATAGCTGCTGACCTGTAGACATTGCCTTTCGTGCTGCACCAATTTCAGCCTCCCAAAATAGTGTGACATGATCACAGCTGTTGAGATATTGTGATACTCCAGACAGAATGACTTCTGTAAAATTGGAACAACACGATTCCAACTGAAGTGCAACTTTCAGTTTAATAAATGTTCCTGTGAACTTTCAGTTAGACTAAGCTCTTAAATGCTCAGTCGGACTTAGCTCTTAAATGGTGCATGCATTCGTCCCGAAAATCTTTTGGTTCGTTGCACACGTTTACAGAATAAATCATTCATTTTTTTCAGACAATAAATGAAAAGTTGACTTAAAATTTCAAGTCAATTTGCTGCACAGCTTTTGGAGTTTACTCAACTTGGACCGAGTTGTCACTGAATAAAGTCACGTGTATATTTTTGGTTCAGTTAACACAATTTAACATATTGAATCTTGATGTAATTTTTTTTTCTGCTTCTTGGAAGATGTATGTTTACAGAACATTAACGTTAACATTAAAGTTAGTATAAAAAGTAAACAACATGGTCTTTGTTTAAAAGACAACTTACAAGACTAAGATATCCAGAAATAGACTAGCTGAACATAGTCTAGGCCTCAAGAACAGTGGCAATCAAAAGATGAGCCCTTTACATCGCAGTACAACAAATAACTAGCAATAATGATAAAACAACAAAAAACACTGAAACAACAATCCTAAATCAGTAACTGCATAATTATTCATGCTGCAATGCATTCTGGGAGCTCACAAAGCCTTAACATTTCAACATGAAATTCTTTGTTCAGACAAATCATGGGACAACATTTGGGGTAATTGACATTGGCTTTTGTGTAGTTTTAGGAAAATACCTTTGTTTTTGTATTTGAGACTCAGTTTTGTGAACTGGAAAATGATTACAGTGTGGTCAGAATTTTCATACTGGTGCATTTATACCATCAATAAACCAGAGTAGCTGTTTAAGGTTGTGCAAGGTGCTATGTTTCTGTGAATTCTGCATGCTTTAAAACAATAAAGCTTTATTTCTGAAGGGACAATAAAGACATGCTGTTTGCCGAGCGCAGGGTAATGGATACATTTGTGTGCCTGCGTATGTTTGAGTGTGTGGCAGGACATAAATGAAAGGTGACATATTATTCCTCCAGAGGATGACAAGACGGCCACATTAACACAGGAAGAGGCAGCGTCTGTGTGACTTAGTGTCATGCAGGAGGGTGAGAGAGAGATATGGACAGATAAAGAGAGAGGGAGAGATGTATATCTAAGGCAGACGGTTATCTCACAGATTCTTGGAATGAACCAAGACATTTGCCTCAAACTATGAATTTGACCTTACAGTGGCTGTAGGTTAGGGTTGTATATTTTCACTCGTATGTATATGTTTACAACAGCCATATCACATCACAACCAGCGGTGAACAATAATATCAAACCAAGTGGAAACCAAGTGACGGAGCTTTTCACAGAACTCACTTCACATTTCTGAGTCATTGTTACACTGATGTCTGTCCAACCTCAAAACCAAGTCACTGGGGTATATTTGTAGCAATATCCAAAAATACAACGTATGGCTCAAAATGATTGATTTTTGTTTTATCCCGAAAAATCATCTGGATTTTAAGTCAAATGTAAAACAATTTGTAAATATCCTAAAAATCCTATCCTAGCAAATACATATATCAATAGAAAGCGTATTTATTCAGCTTTCAGGTGATGTATAAATATCGAAAAAAGACCCTTATGATGTGTTTTTGTGGTCCAGATCTATTACAAAAGGAGATTTACAGGCTCAGTTATCTTCTATACAGTGGTACTGTTTAGTTAACCAAAGTTGTCCCAAGACAAGAAAGCACTTTGTTCTTAAATTTTAGGACAACAAAGTTTCAAATGCTGACTACTGTATACTTATTAATTCTACGTTTTTATTCACTGTACAGTCTACATGTTGATTATATGAATGTAATAAAGCTTACCATAACTTGATCATGATTTATTATATTTAAATTTACTGTTGGTTAGATGTTAAATAAGATGTATGCTATGAATAATTATCCGCCTTACAATTTGTTGTGAATCTCATGTAATTCAAATGTACCCAAATCTCTTCTTGATCAAGTGCCAGTGATTAATGCGAGTTTTGTTGTATTTTAACGCTTTGTTAGACAGACGTCCGCTTCGGTGCTTGACCTTCAGTCAGGCACATTATGCTCTGCGTGTTCTAAATGCCGTCTACATCCATAAAACCTTCCCCTCTGGACAGACATGTACAGAGAAAAGTCCACCTGTCAGTCTTTATCTTCGTCATGCATCATTTATGAGCGTAAACTGATTCAATTCATGTGAAAGGACACATAAAATAGATGACTTCCCCGAGTGCACAGGTGGAGAGGTGCAAATACAAACCGCAAAGTCTGATGTTTATGCATTGTTTCATGTTTGCATGCATCCTACTGCAAAAGAAGACATCGACATCCATGCCAGATTCACAACGTGGAAGGCAACTGGGAATGTAAATGTATTCAGACAGCTAATAATGCACAAAAACTTTGATAATGCAGCCGTTAACAGTGTTACTAAGCCATACTATAAAAAATGATAATCCATCTGCGTTTCACAATCCTATGTATGCAAAATCACTATAGAGTTGATCGTTATTAACTAAAATGAGACAGTATAATGATATGCAGATACTGAATAGTTCATTGAATAGTTAGTACGTGTATGAATATTGAAGCTCCAACTTTAACAGCATGAATAGAAATTCTCACAGGAACGCCGGTTCGTATCCAGTCTGTCATGACATGTTTCCCTTGACTTTCCTATGAAATTAAAGGCTAAATATATAAATAAAAGTGATTCATTTGCATGCATACAAAAACACTGTAGGCTGAGCAATTCCTCATTAAGCTTTGCAATCAAGGTTATTTCTAAAAACGTGCATTCATCTACAACTCATCACAACTTCATTCCTGAAGAGCCAGTGCGAGTGTTTCCATAATGAGCATGAGAATGCAGAAATTAGCATTCATAAATGCATAAAAAACATTTATCCCAAGAGGATTCATGATCTAAACCTTCCCTGCCAAACATTTAATAGCCCTTTACTTCTCCTTGGTGGCATGTCTTGTTCTTTCTGTCCGTCTGGTAGATAGTAATGCATCAAATTAGGAAGGGATTATGGGAAACGGCCATAGTTTAATCTTATAATGCCTCTCCAGCGCCCATGCAGCACTTGGCTGTACTGCAAGCGAAGAAAACTGTACATGATCGATTTGACAGAACACAAAAAGCCTTTTCAAAAAAAAATATTATTTAGAAATAACTTAAAATATGTAATCGTTCTGAAAATCTATATTTGATCATAGAGGGAATGCTGAATGCTTATATGCATACTTGTGTCTTTTCACATTGAATTTCTAACCACCGCATGTCCTGGCATTGATTTAGTTTCCTGAAAAAGAGATATTTAACAACAGGACATGTGTTTAATTAATAGGCCTCTGGTAAGCGGCATTCTTAGACTTGATGCAAGTGGAGAGTTTAATTTATTATTAACAATTGTAATAAATAATTCTTCCTCACACCTCACTGCAGGCTGTTTTCAGCTGCTAAGCAACAAAGCATCTTACAGCATTAATATAACCTGTTTAAAAAATGAATATTCCTTGATACAATACACTGTGCCCTGTTTAACAGATATTTTTTAGTAATACAAAATAAGGTGACATTCCCAGAAATAGTGACACTTATTTATTTATGTTATTTTTTTCTTTTCTTTTTTTTGACATAACTGCTTAGTTTATTTAAAAAGTACTAGACTAGATTGGTACATTGTTTGTTTGTTTGAAGATTTGATGTATATATCTTGTTTAACACAACTTGAGGTTGGCCAAAGTGCTTTACATTGCATAGTGAACAACAAATACAAATAAAAAGAATTATAAAATTATAAAAAGTAAAGTGACAAAGAATAAAACACAAAAACACATTTTTGCACATGGAGTAATCCACTGGACAAGATAAACAAGATCAAGATTATCAACATTAAAAAGACTCAGTCGGTGCAAACAAAAGTGACAAGAAATTATTCATAAGCCATATTCTAAGTAACTATGTATTGTCAGCATATAAGTGAACATGTTTTTAAAAATGTAACCCATTGGCAGCATATGAATCATACATAGAGTTGGGCCAAGAATGGAACCCTGGGGAACACCACAAGTTGAAAGAGCACTGGAAGATGTATGCAGAGAAAATTTTTGGTTTGTTAAAAAATCTCTGGAACCAATTTAAGATACGTCAGACCAACACAAATACACTATCATCAACCAAATCAAAAGCTGAGGACTAGTACGATCAAAGCAACGGAATCTGTAGAAATATCATTATGAACTCTTTAGAGAGCTGATTCAGTGCTGTGTCATTTTTTCTAAAACCGGATAGAAAAATTTGATTGGGAGGAGAAGATTCTGCAGCCTATTTAAACACATTAAAAAACAGACGCACCCAGATAATGTTTTACTGTATTACTGCTTTAACAACGTGTGATTAAATATTTTGATTACCTAAGATTAATGAACATTTAGAAGAATTTTTTATTGGAGGTTTGTGTTACTAATGTAATGTAATGTAAAGTGTGACAGAATAATAAAGAGTTTTAAAATAAATTGCCTATTGGGACTAAATATTAAAGTGTTTGGTGCTGCTGATGATGAACACCACTGTAAATAAAAAATCTGAATGGATATTTAAATAATATTGATTAGAAATTAGTGTTCTTAAAATACATTCAAAATTTTGATTCATTTTAAATAAATAATCGTTTTCGGTATTTTGAATACAATAGCCTATTTCTTTTCATGATACCGAATACCGACACGTGTCTATTTCTGAAACAATGTGGTTTTAGCAAGACCTTTATTGTAGCTTATGATCATGCATTTCACAGGATATCAAAAAAGGATTGGTTCAAACATTATAACTGTGCAGTCACTTTCATCAAAGCCTGCCAATCAAACTGCCCCACGGGTATCGAATATAGAATAGTTTTCACAGCATATGAACTTAATTACCCATCTGTGACGATTATGCTGAACAGGCCACTTAGATGACAGTCTTCCAGACCTGCAATCTCAGGTTCTCTTGATTCTGTACAACTTCAATACGACTCCTAATCACCGTGATCCTTAGCATGAAATTAGAAATCTTGCCACAAAGACACAGCCGGGCCGCAGAACATGTCTAGAGCTGAATGCTAACGGAACAGAAGTGACTCAGAGAAACAGAAATAAATGGCAGCTATCTTCTTAACAACAATACAGGCTGAAAATGAGCATGATTGTTCTGGAGATGGACTTAAAACCAAGACGGATCAGAAGAATGGATTCATGACAGCAAAAGACTTTCGATTGACCGGTGGGATAAAACTGTCTTTAGGGAATGAAGTGAGGGGCAGAGGCCAGGGAGCAAAGGGATTTAATGGCTGACCCGAATCACCTTTCTTTCAGTCTATCTCTTCTTGTTTTGAACAGCAATCTGTCTTGTCCTTGAATCTGATGTGCTGGTTGGATGGATTTACCAACCGATGGTTGTCAACGAGGGAGGGACGTCTCTGGAATAGAAAGCCCATGCCTGAGGGAGACTTACGACTCCGTGGCCATGACCCTCTTTCCAGGAGCAGATTAAGCTCTGCATGCAAACCAGTGGCCTTGTGACGTCCTGCACGTCCACTTTGCCAGGAAGCATGAGGAATCTGGATGCTACTGGAAGGAGATGAACACGCTGAGATCTGTATGTGCTGAATTACAAAACAGATACCGTATAAAGCAGACTCAAATGTTTAATTGGATGAGCCATGTTCACAAATGAGGTTTAGTTTAAATTGCAACTGATTAACCAATCAGTATGTTATGCCATGCATTCCATAAAGTGTTCTGGATTTTCTTGTATAAATAAAATAATAATCATTAGGGCTGTCAGTAATGATTAACAACATAGCCTTTAAAATTAATTAAAATAGATAGCAATGAGGCAATAATAATTCGAATGTAACTAATTCTTGTTTAATATTGACTACACACATTTTATTGTAATAATATCGTTATAATAATTATAACTCTCCACCTCATCTTTAGCATTTGACCGTTTCTTTACTTTATAAATCTGATGATTTGTACACGTTGCAATTCCAGATACATAACCTATACACACATGTAAATAATTAAAGCAAAAATATTAAACTTGCATTGCCGGTATTCGTTTAATTAAAAGTTCGCAATATGCTTTATGATGCTTTTTAAATTAGTTTAACATACAGTCATGGCCAAAAATATTGGTACCCTTGGTAAATATGATCAAAGAAGGTTGTGAAAATTAATCTGCATTGTTAATATTTTATTTGAAAAAAAGCCCAAAAATCTCACCTTTCATTGGATAATACTCCAGGGTAATTATATCCAGCCATGGCTTCCTATTTCACAGAAATATAAATAAGAGGGAAAACAAAGCCCAGATTCCCTTAATCATCCATCACAATGAGAATGTGCAGCAAAAGATAATTAAGCTTCACAAATTAGTGAAGTGGCTTTAAGAAAAGAGCTAGAGCTGGCTAGGACCAGAGCCCTAGCTGGGAAATTCCCATTTCCCCCATCAACGTAAAACAATCAACATAACATGTTACAAAACTGCATGGAAGAGTCAGAAAACCTTTTAAAAAATAGTCAAACCTACATCACCACAATCCACATCACACCACATCAATTCTCCTAGCTCATCCGAAAACACTCTCCAGCATATTCAGTTATCAGACGCGACTATTCAACACAACAACAATTTCTATGGTTAGATGAAACAAAAAAAATACAGCTTTTAGCAGCAAACACTCAAGATGGATTTGATGAACACAGGGATAAAAAAGTACCTCATGTGTACGATGAAATATCCTGCCTATATGTCTGCTGGATGTCCTGTAAGTCTTGTTTAAATGCATGGCATTCCAGAGTCTATCAAATACCAACAGATAAAAAAAAAATCTATAAGTGACTGACTCTGTTAGATATCTTATAATGGGCCATGTTTGGATCTTCCAACCGTACAATGATCACAACACAAAAAATGGGTCACTGAGCACAAAACCAAGCTTCTGTGGGGCCATTCCAGTTCTCTGACCTGAACCCTGTAGAAAATAAGTGAGGTGAACTGAAGAGAAGAAGCAGCATCATGGAGCTGAATGCACTTATTGTGTACATACATGTTTTTACATTGTACTTTTATTTTTTTTAAATACCTATGTGTAATTACATCAGTAGTTCATTTCTGTAATTACATTTATTATTGCACTGTTGACCCATCCATTACATCTCAACCCACCATTAAACCTACGCATATCACCAAACCTGTCCCTAAACTACTCATTTCCCACCTCAATAGCAGCAGAAGTGCAATAGAATATGAACACAATAAGTACATAGCAGTTAAGGCCACCTAATATAAAAGTGTGACCGAACATTCATTTCATAGTGATATTTTAAAATTCTTATTTTCCGATAAAAGGTTAGATTTTTGAGTTTTTATTTTTAATAAAAGGATTAACAAGACAGATGCATTTTCACAGCCTTCTTTGATCAGCTTTACCAAGGCCAAGGGTGCCGATAATTTTGGAAAAAGGTCTAATAATGCAATATCATAACTATCCACTTCATGCATTTTGCCATTACTCTACACAGGCTTACTAGCCACGTTTCTATTACAGATTTGCACAAAAGTATGAAAATATTTAATAAATGTCGATTTTTTTCTAAACCATTTCAATTGTTATTTTCTGAAAACCTTTCCCTGTATTGTATAGCTTACGGATCTCGTTTAATTCAGATTTGTTACCTGAGCATCTTTACATCTCATATTTGAAATAAATGCAAATGAGATTTGACAGCCATATATGCATTCTATGCGATGAGAAATCGGTAATTATTTTTATATGCTTATTGTGCGTGCACAAAGTTCAGACCTTTCTTTATAATTCAAATGATTTTCTGAATATTCCACAGGAATATCTGGAGTCTGTTTTTTTTTGTTCTTTACTTTCTAAGTAAGACTTCCGACATCTGTCTACCCCAACTTTCTATTACACACTCATTTGTTCGCCCACGTTCTTATCCGCTGATAAATCTGCTCATACTGCGCGGTCCCATTCATCCATTTGATTCATTCATTCATTGAATTTGGGATGGAATGAATCTGAGGATCTGATACAAAGCATCTATTCACAGCACACCTGCCCGATGGCACAAAATTGCGCATGGTTCTAGTAAAATGCTCCAGCTTTTGAGAACGTGCATAACCATATTGATTTCATCAGTTCAATAGGAATAGCAAGCGAGGGAGGGTGGGGTGTTATTAAGCCCAAAGATGAGAAATCCTATCAGCCTGTGCCCCGTCACCTGTGGAAAATACAAATATGAAAATATAATGGGAGGTGAAGGAACCTTTTCTTTTTAGTCAAAGCCAATATGATGATGCGATAACCGTTTGTGTAATTAGAGCCTAAATATGGGCAGAGGACAAAAAGAGCACAAAAGAGACAGAGAGAGAGAGAGAGCGAGAGAGCGAGAGAGAGAAGAAAGGCGGAGAGGTTGAGCAGAAGGGAGGATGGGTAGCGACAGAGTCTCCAGGGTCACAACGGGAGGAACAGGAAAGAGAAAAGGTGACACTTTTTATTGTGTGCAAAGTCTCAGAGTGCATACTAATGCAAGCTGGCTGTAACTCTCACTCATTTTTATAAAGACTAGTTTTAGAGGAGCTATCTGCTTATTTAAATTAGCCAAGCTACTACAAAAAGCAGCTAAAATAAAGAAGCTGCATTTATCTGTCAATAAATAGGCAATAAGCTATTTACAGTGACAGTATTAAATTAATAGTTCGTCCAAAAATTATAAAAATTGTTATTATTTACAAATTTTGGAACCTCTTTTATAAATATATACAGATTTTTGGAATATATATATATATATATATATATATATATATATATATATATATATATATATATATATTTGTTTTTGTCTCTTAAAGAAATTTAAATACAAACTGTACTGTGCAAAAAAAGACAATATAAAAATGGCAAAAAAAAAAAAAAAACGTCTTGTGGTAGCTTTGTGTGATCAACAAACCCAAACCATTAATCACTCTGATTCATGCAAATCATTATGCAGCTGTCAAAGCAAATATGGTGCATAGGGTGCCGGGTGGTGATCAATAACATCAAATGGCATTGCATCTCACATCTCATGACTAAATATCAATGATGTCAAACCCTACAGGGATTAATTAATTGGTCTTCCCAAATACGAAAAGCAAAAGAGAACATCATTTTATATAAATGCATGAAAAATATACTGAAGAACAGCAGCAAAACTAAATATTTTTGTATATACATGATCACTCTGCAACTCTGCAGTACATATCTTATCTTATTCAAAATTAATAAGTTTGACCCCTATAGTTGACCTTTCGGTTATCACCGTTGTGCTCTTGAGTGAGGCACTTAACAGCAGCTCCAAAGAGACCTTCAGTCCCTGCAACCTACCATGCTAACGTCCCAGGGGTGAAAGATCCCACTATCTTTTTCTGGCTGTACCAACCTCAGTCGGTACAAGAACACATTACAACTCACCATGATCTGCTGAATAAAGTCATTATTCTCAGTGGCATATATCTATTAGCTGAGAGGTCATTTCAGAATCAGACAGAGCTTTTTGTGTTTGCACATACAAGGAATCTGTTTTAGCGTCACAGCTTCCAGTACAAAGAGACGACAACAACACACAGATTAAATTTATGAATTAATAAAATAATAAATAACAAATTGTGTGTACAGGTGTGCTATAGATAAAATAGAATAGAGGTATAAAAGAAAAAGAAACAAGATGAAGGATACTAAAATGTATAGGGTGACATTTTTATTGCACAGTTAACAGTTAACATTTATGCTAACACTTTGGAGTCAATGAGCTAACTGTGGCTGTGTAGCTTTGATCAAAAAATAATAATAATGTGTAATATTGCTACAACTTCAAATAACTGTTTTCCATCTTAATAGGTTATAAATATATATATATATATATATTTAATACATAAGAATTTATTTCTGTGATATCAAGGCTGAATTTTCAGCATTATTACTCCAGTCTTCAGTTTCAGGTTCCTTCAGAAATCATTCTGATATGCTCTTCAGTAAACAGTTCTTATTATCAATGCTGAAAACTGTTGTTGCCGGTTAATAGCCTACTGTATGGTGGTTAAAATTGGGAAATGGCCTTAATACACTGAGGAATGTTATGGTCACTGCTGCTGTCAACAAAAAGAAGCACTGAGGACTTCCTGCGGGCTTCTGTCAAAATAAAAGCTCCATGGACATTCATTAATTTTAGCACTGTAATGTTACGCTTGTTCTGTTAAATAAAATTAAAAAGTAAGGAAAGAATAATAATTACAACAGCTTCATCAATACATTTATTCTAATGTTCACACGGTGATCAAACTGGGATACATAATATCTACACTGTTAAAAATGTTCAGTGTTACACACACATTTTGAAATGGTTTTGTATTACTGTACAATGTTTAAAAATAATACTTTATTGCATGTAGCGTCCATTTCTTTAATTAAATTTTTTTATATTGGAGGCATCCAAGTTATTTGACATATTGGAGGTTTTTTTAAAGTAACGTTGTTGCATATTTTCCATATTTTTATTTTATTTATATTTTTATATATTTTTTATATCATCGTAAACATTTTTAGCGCACAATTTAGTGAAATATCATAATATAATTTTGAGGCTATATTGCCCATCCCTACCCACGGCATCAGGGATTATTGAAAGTCCTGCAAGGTAATAAAATAAAATTTTGTTATTATTTTGTTATATAAAATGTAAATTTTGTTTGTCTCTTTAAATTAATAGTGCAGACAGTCTGCGACACAAGAGGGTATTGTGTATCTACGCAGAAAAAAAAAACACCCTACAGGGAAGACTATTTCGGCAGATGACAAAAGACACGTGTACAGCAAAGGCGTATGATGGAGAGCTCCAGGTAGCCATGTGAAGAAAAATAACG
The DNA here is from genome assembly GCF_018831695.1 of Puntigrus tetrazona. Taxonomy (NCBI): domain Eukaryota; kingdom Metazoa; phylum Chordata; class Actinopteri; order Cypriniformes; family Cyprinidae; genus Puntigrus; species Puntigrus tetrazona. The sequence continues at coordinate 7,421,814 of NC_056721.1, read as the reverse complement.
GAAAAGCCATGGCTGCCATACAGCTGTTGCCACTGGAGTGCTTAATAATCCGTGCCACATACACAGTGACGTGATCTCAAGAGGGAAAATCAGGTGAAGGATCGAGAGAAAACAGCTCTAAGCGTTATCATCTCTCTCCCAGTCACCACATGCTACGGCCAGCAAGCTTCAGATTAGTCTGCTAAACTAGCTTTAGTGTGTCAGGCTGGCAAGAACAGTGCTGTAATAATGCACTGTGTCACAGCATTTCCTAACCATTTAAAGAGCTTGCAGATATATTGGGAAATAATCTGAGACTACTAGAAAAAATGCAACATATTTTAATATTTCAATTTACTTAAATATTAGGATGCATTTCTAGCTTTTAACTGGTTTTATAATGTCATTTTAGCAGGCCCCGAACAGGGTCACAGCGGGCATGCAAAGTTGTCGTGGACGGAGCCTAAACATTTCGAATGCATGTGTAGATTCAGTCGAAAGAAAACGTTTATTCTACCCTCTTCAAATCAATGCTAGTGAACAGCATTCACAGAGCATAATATAAGTGCGGCTCTGTCTGCCAGATAACTTTTTACCTGAAAAATAATATATGGGTGTGGTAAAGGTGTGAATACTTACATTTCAGACACATTGTCGGTAGCCAGCAAAAAAGAAATCCCTAGGAGAACTGTTGCTCGTCTCAGATCAACAAACAGCGAATCAATGATTTAGCGAGACATTCTGCTTTGTTTCTGAAGGAATCAATCGAATCAATCTGAACAAATCAATGAATGATTGAGTAACTCCTTGATTAAGACGGGGATTTGCCACCACCTTCTGGCGCTGTTTTTTATTTACACTATTGTTTCTTTTTCATTATTTTTTTAATAATATCATATTTTTCACAATATATTTGTATTTGTGCATGTTAGATTAAAACATTTCTTTCTAAACCTACTTTTTTTGTAAGTTTTTTCTTAATTCACACTAAAATAATTATCTTTAATAATAACGTCATCTTAAATTGATATGCACGTTAATCAATCTTGTTGTTTTGAGATTAATTTTATAAATTAATCTGCACATTATGTGATTAGAATTAAAAACCCAAAAAATCACTTAATGACCCCCGTCTTGAACTGAAATTAAAGAAAAAGAGGTTGTGTGCGTCTTGCATCTTTAAAGGTTGCTTTATAGCGGGCTCTAGCTTTGATGTTTGTCTGCTTTTGTAAATCTGTAAATGTCATTGTTACTTACTGTATTGTGCCACGAATCTTCACTCTGTCTATTACTTTATGCTGTAGATTTGGAGACCTACACAGTTTCTATAGACAATATACTCACCCGATTCCTCTGCTACTGACTTTCCTTGCTCATCTGTGCAAACAAACCTTGTCATCTTTTTACCTACTTCCTGTGTGAGTCTGTTTCCTTTACAGTCAGCCTTATACTAGATTTACAATAAGCTGCAATAAACATTTTTTCTATTTAGATTGACTTGTCATACATCTATAGTTATTTTAATGAAAGTAACTCAAAAGTATTTTAAAACACTACAATTCAGATATTACTTGTAAACCACAGTAACTAGTTTGGAAGTAACTAGCCCCACTCTGCTGAAAAGCAACAAATAGTTATGAATAGTAAAAAAAATCACTTTTATAAAACTTTCTTTATTCCCAATTTAAATGAGGAAAGCGAAAGAGAGAGAGAGAGAGAGAGAGAGAGAGAGAGAGAGAGAGAGAGAGAGAGAAAAGGTGTATGTCACGACACTGAAAATTTTAATTAATTAAACTGAATGAGCATTTACTCACTGAAAAGATAATTTAAAGTAATCTCAAGCTCATTAGTTTGTCCTTTGATTGGAGTTCAGAGCACAATAAAGCGAAGTCAGGAAACAGAATTATGAAGGATACACAGGTTGTGATGTTAGCGTGTTGATTAGAAGCAGAAATAATATCTTCAGTAGGGATTAGCGAGTAAAAAGCGAATCTGTTCAGACATGAGCAAGTTGCTAATTTTGTAATAAGTCTGTCCACCTGTCTGACCCATTCCTGAAGAAAACAGCCTCAGTGAAACAACCTTAGGGGTATGATGCTTCCTTTAGGCCAAAAAAGAGTGTAGTGTACAATGCATTGATCGTCAAGGCTTTTTATGGCAAAAAAAAAGAATGCCATAATTTTTGCAAAAAGCCATGCATAAACAACAGATCATAACACAGAAGGTGATAGAACGAGACAACATAAGGAACGTACAGATCAACATTTAACTTAAATATAAAGTAGTCGACTTCTGGCACAAATAAAACTTCATAAAATAGAGGGAAAACTCCCTCTGAAAGTTAATTACATTGTTATTTCAGAAAGAAATATTGATTTGCCTACTATTAGTTTCCCTGCCTGTTATGTTGACTTCTCCTGTGTGAAAACACACTGTAAAAAGTTAAATCTGTGTTCATCTATGGTGTCAGCCAATGTGAGATCACATCGAAAAAATTTATGGTACTAACCAGGTATAAAATCAAATGTCCTTATGCATTTTACAACCAGGTTGTTTATTTTTAACCTTTGGGATCCAGGGAAGAGCACTTCTCTGCAGCGTTTCATTCCACAGCTTTGATTTACAGCTTTGAGAGAGCCTGGAGCTTTCAGAACATTTACAGCTGCTGTAACAGTGCAAATGGAGCAAGCATGAACATACGAGCTAACAACAGCTCTTAGCAGGCTAAGCCAGGAGGGGATGGAGCAGAAGACATGAAAGAACTGAGTAACACCCCTCAGAGGAAGCCCGAGGACCTGCTGAACCTGTGAGGGCGACGCTTCTAAACTGCAAAACATCAGATTTTATGGTCATAAATAAGGGTAGATCAAGGGTAAATTTGTTAGGACAGAAAGATGACAAGAACACTTTTCATAGCTGCTCTACAGGGTTGCTTATCTTGTTAGCAAGGTTTTGTGGAGCTCACATCAAAAATTTAATGATGGCTGTGCTAAAATGCTTTTCTTTCCCTCACCCAAATAATTTACAGACCATGTGAAAAAAGAATCTGCAAATTATAGACCTCAACAGTGATTTTCTATATGCACAGTTTAAAATTAATTTGGACATATGATTCACACCAGCTGTATATATATATATATATATATATATATATATATATGGGTTGAGATCTTAAGACTGTGGGAGCTATTTGGATAGTAAACTCAAAGAGATGTTCAAGAAGTCAGTTTGAAAAAAGAAAATATGTCAAATGTGGTCATTAAGGGATGGAGCAACAAGTTATAAGAAACAACACATTAACATTTAAGGTAGGCTTTAACGTTTAAACCAGTTGTTCCCAAACACTTTCCTGTACATTTTGCCTCACCCATTTCAGGTCGTGAAGTCTCTAATAATGAGCTGATTATCTGAATTAGGTGTGCTTGATTAAGGAGACATAGAAAACAAGCAGTGTTGGGGGCCTCCAGGAATGTGGTTGGAACCACTGACTTAAACAATGGTCATTTGGGGCCCAAGAGACACTAAGTGAGCCAAGAAAACATCCCCAACCATTACACCACCACCACCACCAGCCTGAACCGTTGATACAAAGCAGGATGGATCCATGCTTAAATGTTGTTCAGACCCACTTATGACCCTATCATGTGAATGTTGCATCAGAAATTGAGACTTATCAGACCTGACAACCTCTTTCCAATCTTCTACTGTCCAGTTTTGTTTCAAATTGTATTCTGAGTTTCCTGTTCCCAGCTGATAGGAGCGGCTCTTAGTGTGGTTTTCTAATGCTGTAGCCCAGGTTCGTAATGCCCTTTATTCAGCTATGTTCTCTTGCATACCCTGATTATTTGAGTTACTGTTGTCTTTCTATCAGCTCAAACTAATCTGACCATTCTCCTCTGATCTCTATTATCAAAAATCATTTGGTGCTCGATATTTTCTCTTTTTTTTTAGACCATCTTCTGTCAACCCTAGAGATGTGAAATGTATGGGAAAAATTGTATGTGAAAATCAGCAACTGATTAGTATTTTTAATGAAATACTCAGACCAACCAAGCTGATGCCAACAAGCTCACACATCCCCCCCCCCATTCCCTTTGAATTCAGCAGATTGTTTTGACTGCTGCTGTCTGCATGCTGTCACGTGATTGGCTGATCAAGCGATTCCATTAATGATGTTTCAACAGGTGTGGCATATTTGGAATCTTCGCTGCAGAACCATTCTGCACAATATTTCCAAAGCTGGAATTGTGCTTTTTATACATGTTTTGTAATCAAACATCTATTCAAATATAGAGAAAATAAATATGATTGTTACACATGGAACCAGACTATTACACTTTATTATGATTACATCAATATATGGCCATCCGTATTTACAGTATATAACATATACCAAGATATCAAATAATAATATGATGTTTATAAGCACTTTCAAAGAAATAGCAAATAGCATTTGAATTAAATTAGATATTACAGCTCCCAACTACGCTCAACCATGTAACTATCATTTACATGCAATATTCATAAGGGTTCAGTAACAAACGTAAGCTCATAGAGGGGGAAAAAATAGCAAATCTACATTTGGTGAAGAAAACCTTGGCAAACACAAGTGGACTTGAGGGCAAGTGCAGAATATGGCGTTTCAAAGCTACTTTTCAAAAGCACAGCGGCAGAGCAGAACGTGCTCTAAAGACATGTCTGCTAATTTTCCCTCAGTCAGAACCGTTTATGTTTCTGACAGCACACCATGTACAGCCTTTAAAGCTGAAGTCACACGAATTACTTGTGGCGTCGGACAGAAATGAACTGACATACCTCCTTAGGGTGCTGACAGCTATTTCTGTTCATGCCAGTGTTGCATAATGGAGCGTAATGTTTGCAAGAGCACCAATTTTCCTTAGATCTCTCTTTGCACAACAGGAAGGATTAACTTGTAATAATTGCTGGCATGTCATGTGTTTTTCGGAGGGGGAATCTTTCAATTACAGGTCAGATCTGGTGCAGAAATGCCATTTTGAAAAGATTCCTAGCATGTCATCATTCCAAAGGAAAGAAAAAAATGTACGAATCGTAATCTTTGAGTATTTCATTCATTCAGATGACAAGAGTAACATCTTAGGAAATCACTGCCGAATTTGAAATATGTGCCTCTATATACTTTTCAGCAAATCTTGAAAAATCTTACCTATACATACGAATCCCTGCGGTTTCCACTTGAAATAGTAAAACGTAATAAAAATGTATCAACACAATAAAAATGTGTCGTAGTCACGTATTAAATGTGTGTTTTAGGACCACTCTCTGGATATTTCACTTTGAAACTGTCACTAAACGTGCAGTAAGGTACAAAATCACGGGGTTGCAGTAATGTATGTAGATGCACGAATTTCCAATGAGCCTGGGTTGTGAATCAGCCTTGAGTGAGCCACACGCAATCTATTTATCATCAAACTACAGCATTTAAAAGCACCAATAGGAAGGTCATAGATAAGTAGGAGCATAGACAGCAGGTACTGTATAATAAGCTGCTGTCACTTAATATACAGATTTACTATAAACATGTGGTCTCTTTTCCAGCTGTTTACCTTCAAAAGATGTAGTCAACGGTGTTTTTCTAACTTGTGTGTTTTTAACAGTTTATGTGCAATAAGACATGAAAAATAAATGTAGAAAATTAATACTGCAGCGTGCTTCGGACATTTAAACTGATATGGCTTTAAAATGCATGATTTAAGTTTCATAGGCATGAAAATCAAAACCAAATGGGTGGGTTTTTTTGCAGCGTATCTGTACAAGCTGTAAAGGCACGGACCTATTCTGGATTTCATTTGCGGGTGAACTATCCCTTTAACTAGTACATTATAAAATGGCACTTCATGGGACCAATGCAGTTTCATGTCATACCAGCAAATATCGCGTGCATATAAATGTACAAAGCAGTAAAAAAGTCCATTATTACTGTTCAACCAGTGCACTGTACAAATATTAATATTGTTCTTCATACAACGTATCGAAAAGTCAGCCAGCAACATCTGTACTTCTTTTCTTACTAAATATAAAATATATGCGTGTGTATGCACTGCGTAATATTAAAGGCTAGGTCACATTTTAGTCTCATTTATCACGAGGCTTCTTGCAAGCGATGAGTCTTTGTCCGTTGGCAGGCAGGCTGATAGCAGCAGACATGAGAGAGGGTGGTTAAGTGAAGCACAGGAAGCTGCTCGAATGAAGTCACCCTCTAAGACCACAAAATTCATTGTGAATGAGAGAGGCAGTCGGGTGGAATGGAGAGCAGCACAATCCGTGGAAGTGTCGCAGATGAGGCATAGTGAAGTGGAGTGTGCGAGCATGTGGAGACAGTGCCTCGGGGAATGCTGCCGTCTATGCCAGAATCTGTCGCTGGTTGTGACTTAACGTCATCATGATTTCTCGCTAAATGTTACATGACATGGATTTCTTCGCTGCTTTTTCTTTGCATACTTATCTGAAGAAAGATTACACTGCATGATCTTGCAGATCCCAAGTCGGTGCATCAATCTATAATAGGACCAGCAACCTTTTAGGTTGAAGAAGAGAAAGAGATAAGACTGAAAATACCTTTATTCCAGTCAATCCAACAGTCTTTATTGGGAAGAGCTTAATAAAAACCCACAGATTATGGATAAATCTGTCAGTGCTCCAGTATAGTATAAAAGTCATTACCTGAGAATTTCCTCTTAATCCTTTAAGGGAAAGGCTGGAAATCCTATAGATACTACAACTGGTAGGAAATGTGTCATCATTTAATCACGTTCAAGTCATCCCAAACTTATGCAAAGCTCGCATTTACAATCAAAATAGTACTACTACTACTTATAATAATAAGAATTAATAAAACTATAGGAAAAGGTTAGGAAAAAAATAGTATGAGATATGTCATGATTGCAAATTGCAAAATATAGTCGCATTGAGAAATGGTATTGGTAGATTCAAAAGATTCTGTTTGCTGAGGTGGAAATATCCTTCCATACAAATCTGCATGAATTACTTTCTTTGTTGAAAAAGTTCAGCACATCATAACGGTGAGCAAATGATCACACGGTTTTCATTTTTGGGCGAACTATATCCTTTTAACTTATCTGTGCTAATGCAACCCACTATTATCACCTCAATCTCAAAGACATCTAATGCTGTTCCATCTCTTTCCATATCACGGTTAATATGAGCAAGTCATCACTGATGATTCAGAGGATGCCTTGTGTTCCTAGAGCAATGATCCTAAACATTCAAGGGGCTTTAAAATCACATTTAATCTCCGCCAAACTTATTCTTCATGCTCGAATAAGCCATCTCCGAGCGCTTCTCTCTCCTTTTGCATAACGATATTGAGAGTCACATTTATCCTCGATGCAAATGACTGCAATCAGTTAGTAAGCAGACGCACAATATGTTTTAAAGGGAAATGGAGTCGACCTTGCAGTCTCATGCTACTCTGAAATGACTTTCATTGCAGTTTTCTCTCTCACATCATTGAATTTAATTTAAACCGAATTAGACTGTATTATGCAAAAACACATTATGAGCTACTCATTCTGATCCCAAAAGTCCAAAATGCAAACAAACCAATAGTTGTATCAATGCGCTTGCTGTGTTTTGCTTTAAAAACCACCGTTTCCTTTCACTGAAACAATCCAGGTTCATGATCGGTAATGTTTTTTATCTGTTTCATACCTTCTAGTTCTGCTGCAAGGTCTGATCCACTGAGACCCGTCAAGACACTCCACTGGTGCGACACAATTAAAGACAGCAGGGAAGAAAATGGAGTTTTTAATCAATATGCAAATGAGCCATTTGTTAGGTTGAGTGACAGTCAAGGAAGTTCATGTCTGTGTGACTGTTTGTGTGTGTGTGTGTGTGTGTGTGTGTGTGTATGATGGGAGGGAGGATTTTAGATATACGTTCAAATAGTCTGTCAACCAGGTTTTGGATGAACGACTAGATGAAAAGCAAAACATACAAGGCATACCATTGCTCAGGAAACACATGAATCTCAGACAACACCCCTTGCCGTGCATGCACTTGCCCAAGACCACATACAAGAATAAAACAAGCACACAATATCGAACACAAACACTCAAGCTGTGACACCAGTGCCCTAAAGGAAATGAGACTGTCTGAGAAGATGAAGGGCCTCAAAATAAACTCTAATAAGAGTTACAGACATCTGAGCAACGGCTGAAGCTCAAGTTGCTAGAAATCCTTGCAGCCACAGCTTAATAAGCTTTTTTTTCTCTCTCTTTGTTTTGCTTGACTTACTGTGAGATTGTGGAGCTGTCATATCACTCTAAGAAAGAATGAATCTGACATGACAAAACCCAACAAATAATCTGACAGAAAAATGATGTCTCGGTATCCAACTTTCAATTAACTTTATTAACAAAGAAAAGAGGCTAGTATCTTCTCTCATTAAAGCACTGTATAAAAAATGAGAAATGAATATATGATGTGACTGGTCTTGTTCCTATGAATGAAATGCTGCTAAGAATCAAAGTCGGTAAGCGTGCACAATATATATGTTATCTGTCCATATTAATACAGCATTTTTAATACCAGTTGGATGCTCATGTAGATGCTCATCTTTTTTTAACATTTTCAGTATAAAATGTGTTGATTGTTTCTGTTCTATTAGCAAATATCTAATAATATTTGTGATATCAAAGACATAGAGCTTATATACAGCTAAATCATATTTTCATATAATTGCCATTACAAATTATAGTATCAAGTATCAAAAATGTTGTAACTGCTTTGATGTTTAGTGATTATTAAATTTCTACGCAAACAAATCTGTCAGCCGGTAGGTATTATTTTATGATTATCTTACTAAATTGATTATGAAGTCTTCCACATGTTCACTTGATTTTTAACTACTGTTTGAGTTAAATAATGCATCCATTCAATTCCCTGTCATTACAGGTATAAATTATTCAATAAATTGTTCTTTATCTACTGCTATACCGTTCCTTCATAGACATAGCATATACTACTTATATGGGAATAGCATATATAGCTATTAGCATATAATAGCATATATTATTTTAAGCATCATTTCCACTGATTCAGTGCTTCAGAACAATATAGTACGCAATTATATTATTGCTAGACTCACTGCAGAACATTGTTGACAGAGAATCGTCACGCTCATGTGCTATAAAGATAAAAACAACAAAAGGGAAATAAATGTCTTCTTCACTCATTCGCAGTGTGCGGTACAGCAACAGTGAATATTAGAATTTTATACTGCCACACATTCACACAAAGTCATGCTTTGTTCTTCACACAGGAATTACGTCAGTCATTGATAAACCACACCTATCAAGTAAAGCTTTATTGCACAGTAAAACAATTATAAAACAATTTGGGACTGTACTGTATCGTATACCATTCAGTGAAAACAAGGCTTTGGATATTATTGCCACATTTGATGCAATTAGTTATTCACCATTATTAGACTTGGCTTGTCTTGGGGTAACTAATAATGTACTTCATTGGTTTTCATCTTATTACCATAATAATAGAAACTGAGTGCATTTAGCTCCTCAAGGTGTTCCACAGGGGTTAGTGTTGGGTCTGCTTTTATTTATTATTTTATTTATTTATTATCTTGGTCATATTTTTCACACTTATGGTATTGGCATTGGCATTCATTTTTTTGTATCTAAAATCCTAATATTTCCCATCCCTCTCTCAAACTTGCTAAAAGTCCTTTAAAAGTCTTTTTCTTTGCCTATTGTTAAATGTTCAGTTAATATTTCTACCCAAGTGAAAATGTATTTTATTTCATGACAATTTCATTTCATTGCTGGACTCATCACTATTAATGAAGCCTTAGTAAACACATAAGAGACTTTCAATCAATCAATCAATCAGTTAATCAATCATACAGACCCCAAACTTTTGAAAAGTACTGAATATTAATTTGTGTAAAAGTGTAAATTGACTTATTATTAATGCTTTTAATGTTTGCAAAAAAAGAATCCAGTCTATCTTATGAAAACACTTCAGACACGTGGCAGTCAGAGTGCCTTGCTTTCGTGACCAAGTCATTATTGTGCAGGAAGGGTGGTTGATGGTCACCCTGATGAGTCACCGCTAAGATCCACCCAGGGTTCCCTGGAAGGAGCTGAACGTCAGCTTGATTTCAAATGCATTTGATTTTTTTTTTTTCACACAGAGAGCAGAGCCTGTAAAACTGCCTGACATTTACTTTCTGTATTTTTACAAAAGCTGTATAACAGACATATTTGATACGCTCACAGATAAAGGTAGTAAAACCCCCGCTAAGTTAATGTTGCGAACACATATTTGCATAAAGTAAATCTAAGCAAAAGGAAATAACTGACTTCTTCTGTTTGCTTTGATATTGCATCAGAAATGTCTTTCTTCGGCACTACACTGTACCAGACAACAAAATGAGTTTTATAACTGCATATGTGTATTTAGTATTTCTTGCATCATACAAACTCAGTCCAGTTGACATTCAGTGCAGCTGACCCAGTTTGGGGAAAATCCATGAGACACAGGAGATTTAATGGATTACTTTCTTAGATTCAATTTACAAAACAACTTTGCCTCAAACGTTCCTCCTAAAATGCCCTCTAAAAGTAATCAAATACAAAATGAATGATATAATGTTGATATACTGTATCAGAATAGAACTAAACACATATTATGGGTTCAATATATACGGCTTAGTAGAAATATTTGGGGTTCATATCTTCTGAGACTCTAGAAGAAACATGACTGATGAGAAAATAACCCTAAACATGCAGCAACATCATTGGACGCAGTGCACAAAATCAATACGCACTCAATGAACAGATAAATTCTTCTGTCCACAAAGGTTAAATCAGCAAACGTGCTTGCAAAAACAATTTAGCAGACATTTTCAGACTCTGACATTTTATTTGAAGTAGAACCTAAAACAATTCTAAATCTAAATATTCAGCTTATTTGTATGGTTTATCAAAAGTTTTTTTTTTATATATATCTAACTGGATCAGACTGAATTTGCTTTTGCATTTAATAGAAGTCAAGTGAATCACAAGCCAAATCAATTTGCTGTAAACCCAAAGACTTACACCGCTAATTTGATTAAATGCAATTTAGAGAAAACGAAGAAAAATAGTCAGAGCTTTTAAATAAATCATGCCATTTTATCCATTCACAAAGACAACAGCTAAAATGAGACCGAAATGGATTGCCCAAAAAGTTTTGGTAATGAGGAAACGAAAAGGCTAAGCTAATTGATTTTCAATATTAATATCATTTTCCGAGGACAGAAAGCCATTAGATTAGCACTTCTAATTAGAAGCCTTTCTTATCAATGTATCCAGGCTACTGTGATGCACAGGAGACCAGCATCTCTTCATAGCTCTCAAATAGTTTCAGAGATCGTGAGTTCAAGGGAAATAAAAGAGATAGTAAGTTATTTATTATGCTCTACAGGAAGTAAACTACAGAATGTTTACAGGTATGCTTATTGTATAATCAAAGTCCAAAATTTTCTTTCATAGACCATATTCAAACAGTACGTGGTCTGGTACTGAAGGTAGACTGAACAAAACAAGCCTTTCAAAAAACAAACGTGTAAAACCTTCAAATTTTGTTCTGGAAAACGAGGTGTTGTGCAAAATGAAAGGAGGAGCAGCTTTAATCCTGAATTCCCATTACCAAAAAGAAATTGAAGACAATAAACAAATACGACGTGAAAGCAATTCTCAAGCGGTTTGTGCCCCACACACACACACCAGTGCTATCAGAAAGGTGGCTGCAAACACACTTGTTCCAAATTGACTCTGCAGGCACGCAGCGTCACAAATCACCCCCACTTATTTCCTGGAGGGACTGAGACATTATCAGCCCGCTGTGTATTAATGAACAGCTCCAATCCATCCATTCCTGCTTTCCCTGCTCCTCACTTTCATTTGCTCTCCATTTCTTTCATTACAACTCTCCTTTTGTGACTCTTCTCATTGTCCCTGGCCTCATCTGTTCTTCTCCCTCTCTGATTTGATACTCAGAGCCAAAACGCATTACATCTCCAAACGGCTCTCACTCCACAGTTTGCATCTGACATCTGTAAACAAGTACCGTCCTGCTGTACCCTTACCGTCCTTCATGTCTGATCTATTATAGCGTTCTCCTAGTGAACACACAGGGACTGCACTGCACTGTTCTTCCTTCCTGAATATGTCACACTGCATGGAAGATTATTTTTCAAAGTTATGCATTACTAAAAAAAATATGGAGAGACCTTGAAATTGTCTCCCATCCCATCTCCCATTTTTACCATGTTCTTACTGTTTTTATTCATTTTATAATATTTATGTGGGGTTTGCTGGAGCTCCTTTTTTGGATGAGTGGACATGCTAATGCTTGATCACCGAACTTGTGATAATGTGCTTAGCTGATAGCCGAGTTGTTGTTGCAAATGTTTCATCCTTATTTTTTAATGTATTATCTTTACCTTTTATCATTTATTAATCATATTGTGAGGCAAGAGCATCTTTTAATTGTTCGGAGAGTCTGCAGCCTTCAGTCTGAAGGTCTCGCTTCAGTAATTTACTAACAACACACACACAACATCACATTTACATATCGACCAATGCAATATACCAAGTGCAGAGCAAATTAGCGTAGTTGCAAATAAAAAATAAAGAAATAAACAAGCCACAGTACAGGTGCATCTAAATAAATTAGAATGTCGTGGAAAAGTTCATTTATTTCAGTAATTTAAGCCAAATTGTAAACTTGTGTATGAAATAAATTCAATGCACACAGACTGAAGTAATTTAAGTCTTTGGTTCTTATAATTAGGATGATTTCAACATGATGAAGGATTCAAAATGGTCTCTCACACAATCATGGGAAAAAATGTTGATCTGACAGCTGTCCAGAAGACAATCATTGACACCTTCACATAGAGGGTAAGCAACATGCATTCATTGCCAAAGAAGCTGGCTGTTCACAGAGTGCTGTGTCCAAGCATGTTAACAGAAAGTTGAGTGGTAGGTGAAAGAAAAGGTGCACAACCAACCGAGAGAACCGCAGCCTTATGAAGATTTTCAAGCAAAATCGATTCAAGAATTTGAGTGAACTTCAAATGGAATGGGCTTAGGCTGGTGTCAAGGCATCAAGAGCCACCACACACAGATGTGTTAAGGAATTTGGCTACAGTTGTTGTATTCTGCTATTTAAGCCGCACCTGAATCACAGACAACATCAGAGGTATCTTACCTGAAGAAGAATGGGACTAGTGGTCCAAATTCCTGTTTTCAGATGAAAGCAAGATTTGTATGTCATTTGGAAACCAACGTCCTAGAGTCTGGCTGAAGGGTCGAGAAGCTCATAGCCCAAGTTATTTAAAGTCCAGTGTTAAGTTTCCACAGTCTGTGATGATTTGAGGTGCAATGTCATCCGCTGGTTTTGGCCCATTGTGTTTTTTGAAAACCAACGTCACTGCACCTATTTAGCAAAAAAATTTGCAGCACTTTATGCTTCGTTCTGCTGAACAGCTTTTTTAAGATGCTGATTTCATTTTTCAGCAGGATTTGGCACCTACCCACACCGCCCAAAAGCACCAGAAGTTAAATCAGGTTAAATGACCATGGTGTCGTTGTGCTTGACTGCCCAGCAAACTCACCAGACCTAAACCCCATAGAGAAAATATGGTGTATTGTCAAGAGGACAATGAAAAACAAGACACCAAAACATGCGGATTAGCTGAAGGCCACCATCAAAGAAACCTGGGCTTTCATACCTCCTGAGTAGTGCCACAAACTGATCACCTCCATGTCACACCAAATTGAGGCAGTAATTAGCAAAAGGAGCCCCTACCAAGTACTGAGTACATATATAATACATGAACATTTATTGTATATGTACTCAATATTTGGTAGGGGCCCAGATGAGGCAAACAATTTATTAAAAATGTTTTTTTTTTTTTGTTATTGGTCTTAAGAATTATTCTAATTTGTTGAGGTAGTGAATTGAGTTTTTGTTAATTGTGAGCCAAAATCATTACAATTAAAAGAACCACAGACTTAAACTACTTCAGTCTATGTGCATTGAATTTATTTCAGTTTGAGTTGAATTACTGAAATAAATGAACTTTTCCACAACATTCTAATTTTCTGTGCTGCACTCGTACATTAAAAAGAATCTGAGAGTTGCTAGAAGTTTTGATGGAGCTGGTATTGCGTGACTCCTCGTTGAGGGTTTAAAGTCATCTTTTATTTCCTGAAGGAACTTTAAAATAACATGGCCTGGCAAAAAAAAAAAGTGTCCATGACTTTTCAGATGGTGGTAAAACTTAAAGTAATTAAAAAAAACATCTGTCCAAAAAACAGGAGGAGAAACATATGGCTAAATAACTGTGTCAGATAAGACATTTTGCACACTTTACTTTTCACATTGCTTGGCTGCATGATTTAAGGGTATTTTTGAGATTCAAAGAGCATCCTGTGGTGGCAAATTGTAGGTATGATTACGTGCGATCTCCCTGCAGAAAGATCACTCTATTGACAAAAATCTCAAGGGTGTTGCTAAGATGTCTTAGGAAATGGTGCTCTGCAGAACTTCCCGCAAATTCAAGAACAAGCCAAGTAAAAGAACATAAAATATCTAGTAACTGTTACAGTTTTATAGGTGCCTTGAGAAAAGAGCCTTGGTCACAGCCTTAGGCTATGTAAACGGAAAAAACAATACTACAGCTTTCAATGCTTTTTTTCTTCTAGGTTTGTTATTTTTGTGCAGGTATGGCATGTGCTTGAAGTCTAGTTCAGAAGCTAAAACAAAAGATCACATTTGCCACAAACATTGGTCTGAATACATAAAAAGGGGAAATTAACTGAGACACGCAAGGCGCAACATACTGTTTTTGACATGCACTTCTCAAATAGGAAATCAAACAGCCATTCAGATTTATGCATACTCTATGCAATCTATCAAACAACACCTAAAAACAGGGAGACCAGATTCTTTCTCTGCTATTCTCTATTTCACAACAAGTTCATACAGTCGCACTCATGATTTTGCACTAGGCCTTTACAGCATGTGCATCTACTTTAATTAATTATTATACTCCAATTAACTTCCTAAAATTAGCTTGAATCTTCTAATTTACCATTGTTTTTTGTTGTCTAAAGAACCATTAGCATATATGTACATATATACTTATAAAACACTGCAGGACTTTAATCTGAAGATATAATTAGGCAGGAGAAAAAAGCGTGCACATAACAGCATGCACATAAACTCAATATTCTTCCTGCATCTAAGAATTAAGCTGATAATTAGGTGATATTTATGCAACATAACTCAGGTTAATTGTATGCTGCATATTACACCATCTATTAAAATAGGTTAGTGGTCCCTTAAATAAAGAACAACAACTGAGCTAGACGAAGAAAGCATAAAACTCCTAAAAGACAAAACCCAATGCTAAAAACAATAGCCATTTGTCAAAATAGACACAAAAGCATATCTTCCAGACCAGATTTGTTATACAAGACTGTTTGCAAGTTCTTTGGCACACCGCAACAGTTCATTTAGATGACTAGGATGTGCTCTATTCTGCAATGCTGTAATTACAACAGCCAACTACTGAACTTGGTGACACATAATTACATGAATTATGGGAACAGTGTGTTAGAGAGACTTATTAATGGGAGGTTCAGTGATGTGTGAAGTCTTCCGGTTGTCGATTAACAACGAGGTGGAGCTTGATATTATTTTAAGAGAAAGTGATGAATGTCTTTAAAAGCCTTTGGATAAATTTGCCATGCTGCTGCCAACAAGTCTGATGATTACTTGCTTCTCAAGAGAACTTGAACTTTATGTAATGAAATAAGAAAGTGATGTAAATGAGCAGACAAGAGAAGAATTTGATTATAAAGCTTGTAACGTGGCTGCAACTAAAGTACAGAAGCATCCATCATGATCTCATGACTGGATGACTTCAGAAAGACTCTGCCTGAAGCTGAAATGCAGCCGGAGACTACACAGAGATAAGGGCTTTTCACAATGCGCTTAAACCTGGGTTAAGCAACGTTTCAAGCTTTGAGAGGAGGTTAGTGCCATTTTGAACCCAGGGTTATGAAACCCTTCTCCAGAGTACCACTTCTGATGGGTTAACCCCAAACTGCAGTGTCAAAGGTGAGTAGTGTGAAGTGATGCAGTGTGAGAATGATGCAGTTTCCTCAGTGCTCGCAGGCAACCATAATAAAACAAAAACATACAAAACAAAAAGCAACCATAATAAAATAAAATTATATTAATAAATAAACATTTTGAGTTTCATTAAAAAGTACCAGTTCCCTTTCGGTCAGTCACTATGTTACGTCATTGACTGACGTCATGGGTCCTGTCTGCGAACCTAATCACCTCTGAGCTTAAGAGAAAAGGCCAATGAGAATTGATGAGTGGAATCTGCATGCCAAGCCACTCCCCCGTACATACGGGTATATAAGATAGCGGCGTGCAATCACTCATTCGGATTTCACCAAGAGCATCGGGCTGGAGGTGGTATCACTTTATTGTCAGCTTCCTCAGGGCTGCGAGATCCTTCCATCCCTTCTTGGGACCTTTCTGTCGTCCTCTCAGGACTATGGGGAAATCCCTTTTAAAGCCACTTGACTCAGTCGAGCTGAAGTATTTGTCCTTCAAAACTTCACTCCTGGTCACGCTCAATTCCATGATAATAATGGGGGACCTGCACGTGTTCTCTGTCAAAGATTTGTGCCTTGAATTTGGTCTAGCGGACTCTCATTTTACTTTGAAACCCTGACCTGACTATGTGCGCAAAGGTTGCAAGCCGCCATCTTATAAATATATATATAATATATGTATGGGGAAGTGGCTTGGCATGCAAATTCCACTTGCGAATTCTCATTGGTCTTTTCTCTTAAGCTCAGAGATGATTGGGTTCCCAGGCAGGACCACTTGACGTCAACGATGGAACCTCTCTGTTACCTCCTTTGGGAATGAGGGTTACGTAAGTAGCCAAAACATTATTACTTATTAAAATAGACAAAAATCATAAACAGCTCCCACCACAAATAAAAAAAAATTATGTAATTTAATTTAATGAATATAAAAGTGATATAATAATTATAAAAATTAAAATATTTTGAATGTTTCATTAAAACCAGTTTTTAAGCAACAGACAACAAATCACAAACATGAATAGCATAATAAAATGAAAATTATAACGTTATCATCTTTAATTAAAAAGAACCAATTGTTAGCAGACAATCAAACATTAACTGCTTTTAAACCAAATAAAGTTCTTTTTTTTTTAAGTCATTCTTAAAAACATTTTTCATGATTTATAAAAGCAAGAATGTCATACAGGTTTGACATCAGACGTTACAAAATTGAGTATTTTTAAGTACGACTCTTGATGATTAACAATTTCAAGTGCGACAAGATAAAACTTTAACAAGAATTAAAGTGAAAATCATGTAAAAAGAACCTGAAACAGTACTCAAGAGTAGTTTATCCAAAACCTATACGTCCCTTAATTACAAACAAAGTGAGGCGACAGAAACAGAAAAGGATGGATGCAGTCCCCATGGAAACACATCTCCACACCACCCAGAGTACAGCGGGCCAAACTGTGATGTGAGGAGGTGAGAAGGGCCACTGGAGATTAATAATTGAAAAGTGAAAAGGAACATGAGAGCAGATCAAAGCAAGACATCACACAGACATACATGAGAAGAAAATGTGACAGAATAAATTGCATCTACATCTGCCTCTAAATACCAGCGTTCAGTTAGATCAACATCAATTAGTTCTAGCACTTCGTGCGTGCTGGTATGACATTAAACAGAGCAAGAGATGGCTCAGGAATTAAAAAATGTTGGAATTCGTATAGAGGGTACTTATGTATGAAGTGGAGGTTTATTACACAAACCATTTTGAATATTTTCTCATAAACCCACCATACACAGTTCCCGTTTTGTACCCCTTTGGCTACAAGTGAGGTGCGTTCCCTGGAAATTAAACCCACGACCAAGGCATTGTTAGCATTGCCAGTGAACATTTCGTACTTACGCAATATGTCACATAGTATTATCATAATTTATTTGCAATTAAACATCTTGACTAGGGATATAAATCTTCAAAGTTCCACTTCATTTTCTTTAGTTAATTATTAAGTTGAGTAATGGCAGCTAGTTATTAAGCAAAAGAACGAGCTAGCTGTTTTCCATGACATACAATAGTAGCACATTATCTTATGCTCGAAAAGCAAGTGCACGGGTATAATGATGAGGTATAAGACACTGCGCTGGGTCATGTGATATATTTTGGTTTGTAATTATCACTTCAGTCATTATTTATTAGTCAGTCGTTCATTAAAGAATATAAAAATGGTTGTACTCTTTGATGCTCTTTTTGGTTCAGTCCAGTGCCATGCTGTGTGTTGCTACCGGCCAACAGCCACCACTCCATTCTCTCAATTACGGGCCACCTGTGCCTCAAGCACCTGTGCTAAATCAATAATCTACTCACTTGTTTACTTCAGCTGAAGGCCCTTACAGCACAGTACTGACATGCTAGCTCAAGAATGAGCAGTGGACTCTACAGCCTCACTCTGGCGCTGATATTGATGAGCATCAGTGATTTAACATTCATGAGAATCCACAGTTGAATGTCATCGTGGTAGATGAAGTCATTATGAAGATGGTGATCTCTGACCTGTGCATAAATTAGACACAGAGGAGATTATATTTCAGATAACCTACGAGATGAAATTCAATTAAAATATTACACTAGTTCTAGTGTATGAATATTAACACACGCACACAAAATATTATTTGTATGTTATTTTGGTCAGTTTGACCAAAATAACAGTGTAAAAAAAAACAAAAAAAACAATAATAATAATAATGATAATAATAACATCACAATAGTGTAATAAACACAGTCCGAGATATTTATTTTTTTGTTTATGAATATAGCTTATACATATATATATATATATATATATATATATAAAAACACTCAATCTGCTTCAGAAGACACATGTTAAACTCCAGGAGGTATAAAGGTTCGTTTTACAATGGATATATCTGATTTATGGAGCTTCATAATATTGGCCACTATCCACCACCATTACAAACAGCCAAAGTTATATAAACCTAGGATGGTTTCAGGGTGAGTAAATAATGGGGTAACATAAAAACTCTCAAGAGAATTTTAGCATATAATGGATGTCACGGTTGCGCTTTTCATGGATGAAGCTCACGAGACGTAAAGTAAACTTAAATGGATTTAATCATGAAAATGGTGAAATAAAGATACAAAGGCAGGCAGGTAGAACAGGCAGGCAGGATAAACACAGGTATCAACATCGGGTAGGGACCTTGGCGCTCGGACCAACAGAACTCAAAACACAGGACTTAAATACACAGGGTAATTGACTAAATTAAACGACACACAGCTGATGACAATGATACAATTAACAGAGAGGAAGGCAGGGCACAGGAGCACATGGCATGAAACGAAAACATAAACACAGAAGTCCAGAGTCGTGACATTACCCCCTCCCGGAAGGTGCGTCCACGCACCTAAAGGGTAACAACGAAAAGAAAAACAAACAAAACAAAAAGACTAGGAGTTGGGGATACCGGGTCTTGGGAGGAGGTTCTGGTGGAGGACGGATCCCCAGGAGGGGGCAGGCAGAAGGCAGAAGGGTCCAAGGAGGTGTAGATGGAGGGAGGAGCCAGGAGGAGACAGGAGGAGTCCGGAGCAGGAGGAGATCCAGAGCCCAGCTATGGTGGTCCAAGGTGGAGCCGACGGAGGGAGGAGCCATGGAGGAGGAGCAGCCATCGACTCCATGGGGCCGACCGACGGCGGCGGAGCAGGGTGGAGGAGGAGCCTGAGGTGGAGACGGAGAGCCGAAGAGCCAGGGTGGCGTCGAGGCGCTGGAGGTCAAGGCGACGCCGCAGAGCCAGAGCGACTGAGGACTGAGGTGAAGCCGGAGGGAAGGAGGAGCCTGACAGAGCCGGTGGGATGGAGTGACGAGGCGGCCGGAGGAGAGGAATCCGAGGCGACGGATGGTCGACGACAGACCAAGGCGGAGCCGGAGGGACGATGGAGCCTGGTGGAGCTGGTGGACTGACGGACCACGGTGTAGAGGAGGAGCTAGGAGCCCAGGGGAGCCGACGGGTCTCACGAGCCGAGGAGGAGTCTGGGTCTCGGAGGCAGGACGGTGAGGCGAGGGATCCTCCAACCTCGATGGCGATGGAGACCGGCAGACCCGTGGCGAGCTCCAGATGGTTTGCTGAGGATGAGCGCAGGGGCTGCTGGGATCCATCGGCGTGGTGTGGCATGGGTGGGAGGTGGGAAAACTTGAGGCGGCACTGGAGGGAGCGCGACGTGGCGCGGGCACTGGAAACGGACGAGGCGCACGTGGCGCGGGCACTGGAACGGGGACGGAGCGCGCGCGTGGCGCGGGCACTGGAACGGGACGGAGCGCACGTGGCGCGGGCACTGGAACGGGACGAGCGCGCGCGTGGCGCGGGCACTGGAACGGGACGGAGCGCGCGTGGCGCGGGCACTGAACGGGGCGGCTGGGCGGAACCAGCGAGCTAGCGGGACGGCTGGGCGGAACCAGCGAGCTAACGGGACGGCTGGGCGGAACCAGCGAGCTAACGGGGCGGCTGGGCGGAACCAGCGAGCTAACGGGACGGCTGGGCGGAACCAGCGGGCTTACGGGAAGGCTGGGCGGAACCAGCGGGCTTACGGGAAGGCTGGGCGGAACCAGCGGGCTTACGGGAAGGCTGGGCGGAACCAGCGGGCTTACGGGTAGCTGAGCGGGAACAGGAACTCAGGATACAGGGAGGTGCCCAGTCTAAGTCCAAGTCCAAGTCCAAGTCTACATCATCCAGCTCCCTTTGCAGATCCAGCAGCCCCAGGTGGATGATCAGCTCATCCTCAGCCGATGTGTAGTGGGCGGAGCTCCACTCCGCGCTCTCCTCGCAGTTGGCTGTCTCCACCGCGGGAGCTCCGTTGCTGGCTCGCGCACCTGGTCTGGCGTATACGGCTCGGGTCCTGTTACGCTCCACGGCTCTGTCGCTCTCTCTGGCGATGGGTCCGTGGTCGCGCTCGACTCAGTTCCCGTGTCAGCGGTGGGCTCAGGCTGGGGCTCCACCATGCGGTGAAGGGTTGAGCTAGGCTCTGGATCTGGAGTGGGGCTGGTGTCGTTGTCCTCAGGCGCAACCATCATGGTTGATTTGCAGGACACCAGCACCCACTCGACGTATCGGCGAGGCTCTCTCGAGGACCGCTCCCGGACAGCTGCGCTTGGCTGGAGGTGTGAAGTCCGCGGAAATAGAGTTCGAGCAGAGAGCAGTCCGGGTAGCGGAGTCGTTGGCCAGTTCGAGGAACAGTTCGGTGTAGTCCTCGAGAGAGCAATCCCCTGCTCCAGCAGGCGGATGAGGAAGTTTGGGTCTTTAAACTGGGCAAACATGACAAAAACAAAAAATTAGGGGAAAATACGCGCTATTTACTTCTTGTAGGTCGAGCGTTCTGTCACGGTTGCGCTTTGCGGGATGAAGCTCACGAGGCGTAAAGTAAACTTAAATGGATTTAATCATGAAAATGGTGAAATAAAGATACAAAGGCAGGCAGGTAGAACAGGCAGGCAGGCAGGATAAACACAGGTATCAACATCGGGTAGGGACCTTGGCGCTCGGACCAACAGAACTCAAAACACAGGACTTAAATACACAGGGTAATTGACTAAATTAAACGACACACAGCTGATGACAATGATACAATTAACAGAGGGAAGGCAGGGCACAGGGAGCACATGGCATGAAACAAAAACATAAACACAGAAGTCCAGAGTCGTGACAATGGATATGACCATATTTGGTGTTGGCGAAACAGTTTTGCTACACTATTGCTGCTGTCCTAAAAACAGGCTGACATGCACGCAAGGTTATAAAATTGTTTCATTTTCTTCTAATATGCATTTATTTTTATGTTACCTGCTCAATGACTTGTTTCGACGATTTAGAGTCTACTCTTTCTTTTCAGAAACAGTACCTTCATTCACAATGCACTTTCAGGTTTAAAACTTTGCAGGATGTTGTCATTCACTTAGAGCTGTGTTAATAAAAAAAATGTCCATAAATGTTTTCATATTACTCGTGAGACAAAGTAAATTCTATGTTTGGTCTCAATCAAAGATACATGTATATACATAACAATCCTCAGGGAACACAGTCCTCAGAATGGCAGGGCAAAATCAAAGGCATGAATTTGAGAATAAAACAGACCGCAAAAATAGAAGTGCTCATCTGTGTTGCCATCGCAACACTGAGTTTGGCAGTAAACCTGTAGGGCCTCTCTCTCTCTGCTTGAGTCTTAGTGCAAGGGTTAAAACACCATTTGGAAAACACACACATAGTGACTCAGTATGTTTTTGTCTTCGGTAAGCAAGATTGTATAGCATGATTTAAGACCTGTCAGGTACACCTGTGGTCTCCCACTAACAAGCCTTTCTTAAAATACTCAGACCAAAATTATGAGTCATCACATCCTCTCACAAAAACCGGCAGACAATTGAACACAGAGAACTAGGAGACTGGACACTAACTATTAGGTGAAAATCATGTTTTCATTTCAAAGTAAAATCAAACCATTTTAATGTCAATTTATGAGCCATGCATGCTGTTCCTGTAATGTTTTTTTATTATTATTATTCCTTTTAATGGAACATCTGTAACATCTTAAAAAGAAATCAGATTGGGAGTGTAATATGCTGCAATCTAGAAAGTACAGGGATCTTAAAGGACAAGTCTGATGTATAAATAACTCAGTCTCTTCTAAATGCCAGATCTAAAGTTTCCAATAATGGCCAAGGCAAAGCACTCTGCTCTTAGGGTTGTTCTCCATAAATTACAGAGAATTTGCGGTTCTTTTTGTGTAAGAACATGCTTACCAGTGGATGAAGCCTATGTGCTGTAAAAATGTTTTAAATCCTTTAAGACAGACTTCCTGAAGGAGCTGCAGGGGTTTTGGTAAGTTGACGAAAAGCTGATAATTAATTAAATGAAATCAAATGTAAAATTATAATAAAAACATGGGACTGGATAATTAAAGGAACATTTCATCCAAAAATGAAAATCATTTTGCCAAGGCCATCCAAGATATAAATGTGTTTCTTTCTTAATCAGAAAGGATTTGTAAAAACGGTAGCGTTGCATGCTCATAATCACTTTTTGCTCTGCAGTGAATGGAATTGCATAATCTTTAATGTCAAAATCTTCACCCGAAAAAAAGAACATGTGTTGACAATGCACTCACCCTCAGGGCACCCAAGATGTGTTTTTCTTTGTCAGGACAGATTTGGTGAAATTTATCATTATGTCACTTGCTCACCAATGGATCCTCTGAAATGAATGGGTGCCGTCAGAATGACAGGCCGAACAGCTTACAAAAACATCATAATAATCCATTTTTCTTCAATTCATCTTGTAAAGTGAAAAAGCAATGAGATGTTTTAACCTCGAATGTGTCCTCTATCCATGTGATATAGCTTTCTCTGGTAAAAAGGTTGTCCCATCTGAATCAAGAGTGAAATAGGTAACACTAGTACACTTACAATACTATTGCTTCAATAGTACACTTTAGAAAGTAAGTAACTACTAACAGTAAGTAACTTTTCGACCACATGTCAACTAGCACTCATTAGAGTATCATAGACTGTTTGCTAATATCTTCTAGCACTTTATTTTGATGAGAATACAACACAAAGCGTACGGAGTATGAAAACATTGCAAGTATATGTCAGTCTGCTCTGAGAGTTGGCAGGCGTGTAGTTGCAAATGAATGAGAATTACTTGACAAAGTTATAGTTGGTAGAAAGTCTAAAGTGGAATATCAAAATAAATTGTATACACGGTTCAAAGAAAAAAGGGTCAAATTCATACCCATTGAAATTACTTGAGCACATTTTTCCGCACTGCATCGATGCGTTAAAAAGCAAGAAGTGTGAGACACAACTGAAGAACTCACTCCAATTACCGTATAATAATAATAATTGTCTTTATCTCCCACTTGCACTCTCACTAGTTCATTTAACAAATATGGATGAATATGAATATATAAATCACTTGTAAATAGGTTAGCTATTTTTTTTTATTATTATCATTCATAAATAATTCCACCACACTGTATTTTCCAGCGCATCTTAAATCATGTACTGTGCGTAATGTCATTACGAAAAGTAGGAAAAATAAATAAATAAATGAAAACATCCATCCTTTGATGAGGCAAACATGCCGCAATTCGAACCCAGAGTTACAAAGTGAAAAGAGACCAACTGTAGAATCAAAAAAAGCAACCTAATCAAACGTGAAAAAGAGCCCTACAGTATAGCCTTTACAGCTAATTGTTTCAGTCAGCGGCTGATATTTCATGCATGTTTGTTCCATTTACAAAATCAAAGGAATGTCCCATTTCACACATCGCGCACACACATAAACCATATCTGTTGCCTTAAAAGCCTTGTCTCTGTCATCCTCTCTGAGTGGGTGTTCAGATCTCTGTCCTAATCCCACAGATAGACCCGCATTACCAGCGAGGGGAACAACAGCACTAATGCACAGTAATCTAGATGAAGCTCAACACTTTTGTGTTTATTCATGCTTTGTGTCTCTTTACTGCTGTTATTGATATTTGTGAAACAACTGCTTTATTATGTTCTTCCTGAAATAGGAGCCTTGTCACAATATGTTTTGCTAAAATGCTCCCTTGCAAGTCAACAAGCTCAAACAAAAGTCCAACTCTACAGATATAATCGTGGGATTTCTAATATCAACAGACATGGCGGGATCGGCATAATGAGAACCTTCAATCCCCGTGCTTCTGCCAGACAAAAGATGAATCCAGTGAAGAAAATTAAAAGGCAGATTAAATGTCTATGAGTCACACCACAGAGACCCCGTCGGACCCTGGTGAGTAAATAAACAAAAATGTGCTTATTTTTTCCTTGGACATTTCTGAAGGCCAGTTCTGTTTGAATGTGAAAGGGACAGCAACAGAGCAAAGCCATTTAAATGGAGCACCCTCCAAAGGTATCCGGACATTGTTGCTATAACAATATGAATACGGAATGAAGTCATGACTCCGGGGGTCAAATTCTGACCGTCAGCCACCGCTTAAAGGGATTTCTGTTCAAAAATAATATGACGATCACTTTATAACAAACGAATGGTGACTGCAGTGCTCAACACTTTCTTGTTGGATGGAGATCAGAATGTCAAATTAAACTAGAATCATTCAAAAACATTCAGCTGGACTTTGCAGATGATAACGTGAACCATTGCATTTTAAATATTTTAGATTTAGATTTTAATAGCCTTAAGAGTCAGTGGAGTTCACTGTGAGATGATGCCTATTAGCATGACGTTATTATCCTCCCAAAAATCAAGACATCACAAGAATCTTTCTTTCCAGAGTATCAGCAGGATTGCAAATGTGATATTTGCAAATGTGTAATAGTTAACAAGTTAATGTTTACTTTTTAAAAAGGAAAAAAAAAAGTTGGTGTTTGGTCTGTTTTGCAAATGACATTAGTTCCATAAAGCAGGAAACAGTGGTGTGTATATATGTGTGTGTGTGTGTGTGTGCTCAGTGCCCTTCACTAATATTGGCACCCTTGGTAAATCTATGTGAAGGTGACAAAGAAGGCTTTGAAAATCTGTATTGTTTATCTTTTTGATATTACGTTCAAAAAGTTCACAAAATTCGGACCTATCATTGACGTAAAACTATTGAAAATCCACATTTCCACAATCAGGGCAATAATTAAGAGCTATTACCAAGCAATGGATGGAATGGTATCTGATCTTTTATCAGGTGTTCTCCAAACCTTTCAAGCATTACGGGGAGAAAACTCAGGGCTGATATCTTGGGAAAAGGATGTTGAAATAATTGGGGCCAATATGACTTCCAGTTGTTTTATTTCAATAATAGGTTAGAAATTTGTGATTTTTTACATTTTTTGCAAGAAAAATCAAAAGGATAAACAAAGCAGATTTATTTTCATAGCCGTCTCATTTCGACATCCCTGAATGAAAGTCTCTCAGGTTTGGAACGACATGAGGGTGAGTAATAAATAACAGAATTTTCATTTTTGGGTGAACTAGTAACACTAAGTGACAGAGAAAAGAGGCGGTTGATCTGAGAGGTCTGTGTCTATGATGGATGCCAACGTGCCCTTCTATGTAAACCTATAAAACACATAACAACACTTTATATTGAATTCTGAATTGAAGTGGTACCCAGAGAGAAGAGAGTTCGAGATTGGTGATATGGACCCTGTTGGTATTTGTCACAAGTCTAGCAGCAGAAGCTTGAGCAGTCAGAAACATAGTCTTCTAGAAGCAAACCACCATTTGGCTTGAAGAAAAGGAAATGCATGGAATAACAAGCACATCCTGGTGCCCCAAAGCACAGTAGTTGTTCTATGAATACAGTGTTGAGTTGGTTTGGGCATGTAGCCCAGGCCCTGGAATTATATTACAACTGACCTTCATAGAAAATTGAATATCTAGGTGTACAAAAGCATCATATCTGCGCAGATACAAACACTTTCACATTCACTGCAACGCTATGTCCAAACCTTTATAATGGACTGACAGTGAGTAGTCAGAATGGACTGAATAATTTAATGCTCTCTCCAGTTACTTTTCCCTACAGTATGCAGCAACTTTCTGCAGTATGGATAAAGCAATCACACTGAAAGTCACGACTGCTGAGTAATTGCTCAACTGATCAATACTTTCAACAGTCATCTGTCCTCAATTATCTGTCCCTCAGCTTTTTGTTAAAAAGCTGCCGCTCATAAACCAGTATACCAAAGATTTGTTGGCAAAGATATAGGAATTGATTGGATGAGAGCAAATGAATAGGTAGTTGGCCACTGATCAGTTAAGCTGAAGGATCTAAAAATTGTGTAGCTTCCATACATTCGATTATTCATTCATTCTTAATCGTTGGATAGTAAACTGTCCACTAATAACACAGTCCAGAATCTCTGCAAAAGTAGGTTATGCGAGTAATTTATAGCTACTGTTTTTCAAATACTATACTATGCATTTGCATTACTAGTGTTTTGTACATTACAAGTACATTTAGGGTTATTAAATTAAAAGTAAAAAACTTTTTTTAATGATATTCAGTGCTCAGTTCTTCTGTTTTTACGTTTAAAATATCTTTGCTGTAATCTAACACTCACTAAAAGTTAATCGCTAGAAAAATTAATAATAATAATAATAATAATAATAATAATAATAATAATAATAATAATAATAATAATAATAATAATAATAATAATAAATAAAATCACTGTTAAATGTAATATTTAGCTAATGTAATACTAATTTCTAAATTAATTTTTCATAGTTTTTATTGGTTTGTTTGCCATAACATGAAAATAATTATCGGTTGTATCAGAATTTTAATATCGCCACATCTCTAGCTCAAAAGCTGTACACAGCTGCACCACTCGGCTCACTCACTTTAACGTAAAAGGTGGCATGAACTGTGAGCCACAGCACCACAGCATGCACACTATCTATTCCATTTTCTTATTTCTTATCCTTCTAAAAACTAATTTTCACTCTTTTGTGGCTGTGCCTCCGTAGACCCCTCTGTGCTAGTCTGAAAAAGTGGCAGCTAGCAAATTTAAATGTAAATATCTGAGCCAGCGCTCCCAAAAGAACCGGAAACAACAGTCCAACTCAGACTTTAAAGGTTACTTTTCGGTTTGATGTTACGAACTGGGAATCAGTGAGTATGATTTTGCCTTGTGTGGCCCTTTCCTAACTATTTGAATATCATGTTGGAGATTAACTAGATACGAATCAATGAAAACTGCTGCCTTGCTGTCTGCCAGGCTCTGCCAGCATTAGGGTGCTATATCAATGTCATCAGCTCCAGCTTGAGAGTCGGG
This sequence comes from Puntigrus tetrazona, assembly GCF_018831695.1. NCBI lineage: Eukaryota > Metazoa > Chordata > Actinopteri > Cypriniformes > Cyprinidae > Puntigrus > Puntigrus tetrazona. Next base: position 7,393,817 of record NC_056721.1, on the reverse strand, counting down.
AAAATAAACTGCTTTATAAAATATACAATTTCAATTGATTCTGTTTTCAACCACAAGAATGAATTAGAGGTACATAGTGTCCGGTGGGCCCCACGTCAAAAATCTGTTTTTCAAAATTATATTTAAGTTGCTCAAACCAATTTAAGATGCTCAAACATCACAACAAATAAATGTTATAGAATATTTCAGATGCAGAGACACTGATCAGATAAGTTTGTGATCGTGTGACTATGTACAGATGGTCAGATCAATCGTATTTTAATCATGATCGATTTCTGCTTCTCTCGATTAATTAAGCATAATCACCCACAATACTGGCCTGCAGGCATGGTAACCTTATATTATTCTGCATCAGGATCAAGTCTCTATAAGCTTTTATAGGGTTGCCAGATGTCAAGAGTTCAAATCCCCAATCAGAGCTTTACTATTAAGAGCACACAATTCTGATTAAATTGAGAATTATGATTGTTTTTTTCTCCAAAAAACATACTCATACATAACATACTCAATATGCTTCCTCTGTTCCTCCAATTTGATGTTAACCTTTTGATGCTAGAAATTACCCTGATTAAAGCTACGCTGAAATGCTTGTGCATGATGTGTGAAAATAAATATCATCAGTTCTAGCACCTCAAGTACACATGTTTGAGCTTCATTTACCATATTTAATGTGCCTATGCTAAAATTAAAATGCTAAAATGTGCAAAATTTAATTGACTACCCCCTAAAATACTAAGTTCAGTAGATACAAAATTACTAGTGGTTTACACCACTGTTTAAAAGCAGGTAAGAAATGTATTCCTACTAAGCTACAAATGTTAATCAGTGAATAGCATTGAATGATTTTTCTGCTTTTATTCTATTGTTTGGGTCAAATTAACAGCACTGATGGCAAATACTGTTTATTACGCTTTTGTCATTTAAAGGCATAATATGTAAGATTTACGCATTAAAATATCCACTACTTGCACAGTGTGATATTTCATGTAGTTGTGCATTTATGTTATACCAAAAGTTCCCATGAATTTGTAAAACAATTCCAATCCAAAATTTCAAAATCGCCTATCAATGATGTAATATCCGGAAACATAAGGATGATCAACTATTAAATTCTATGAAGCTACGCTTTAAAATTATTGGTTTCAAAGCTTAAAATTCTGCTTTGAAATCAGGGTGTTAAGGTTTGGCATTCATACAGTGAATGTATAACTCTTTCCACTTCAAATGCACATGGATGGACCATCACACACTCACTTATTTTTTTTTTAAGTGAGCGTTAGATAACGGCAAATATAAAATCAGGATAAATGTGTATCAATGAATTGAGAAAAAAAAATTGTCAATAATTGCTATAGTATTGCGTGTACTCTACGATATACTTTAGTCTTAGTATGTTGAAAATAGCATAAAATTAATTTCCTCAGATATTTTTCAGCTCCTGCCCATTCAAGAGACTTTACATGTTAAAATCATCAGATGACGCTCACCACTCACTTTTTTTTAAACATACTACATCGCCAAAAATAAATGATTCACTTAAAATGGATGCCCATCTCATTTTAGGTGTGAACTTTGTTAGTCTTTTTAGATTGTTACTTTAAAATTCAAAGTCTGTCAAGGTTTGACACATGGGCAATCTTACCAAGGAAAACTACTCTTCATTTCCTCGTGAGACTGACTCATCCACATCTAAAAAAGGATAAACAAACCTCTCGACTGGATTACAAAAGACATCGCAGTGCAAAACAGCTCCCTCTGTGTCAGGTTAAACTCCACAGATTGTTAAAAACATCCCTGGGGAAACATACTGAACAGTGATTACGAACAATTGCTTTGCTTCTCAGAGCGAATCTGGGAACTCATGGACAGGGTTTTTTTTCCCAAGCTAACTGAATCAAATTAGGCTAAAGAAGAGAGAGAGTTTAATAAGTGTTTAAATCAGGGTGTGCAAGTGGTAATCTCAAAATAATAACATGTCTTGTGCCTGTAGGACACAGTCTGACTACAAAGTGACAAGAGATTGAACTGCATTTTGGTAGTTGCATAAACTGTTTTAGATGCCTTTTGATTTTGTCCTACAGTTTATTGTTTCCCCCTCTTGTAATTCACTATAGGGCTGGCCACTGACCAACATTTTTTTGAGTCTATAGTAGTCGACTAATTGCACATTTACGTTGAAAATAATAGCAAAGAGATTCTTTGATTAATTATTAGCAAATAAATAATAAACTAGTAATAAATTAACTAGTGTTTTCGGACTTCGAGTCGGCTGCAGATATGAAATTGATGCTGACTCCGATATAGTGGTTGTGTCTTCAGAAATGCACCTTTCATATTGATTACATAAACTATGTTTCCTTCACCCAGCTTTAATGTGCATTTTGAAGTATCGCATGTAAAACAGGTGATGCAAATGCCAAATTTAAAAAGAAAATCCCTTAATTTGCAAAAAATAAAGGTTTTAAGCTCACTTGAGGCGGTTTTTCACTTCTAAGAAAATCTGAGAAGTCACTTTGCGCTATGAGACTGGATCGATGTATTTTTTACTGTGTGAGAACATGAAGTGTTGTGTGAGAGCAGCATGGCTTGTTAGACAAAGCAACAGTAACTTACGAGGGCAGGCTTTTCTAAATGGACTCACTTAAAAAGTAGACATTTCAATCTTTCTATCCACCTTTTTCTTCCTGCGAGAGTGGCTGCTGCCAAGTGTGTAATTTCTATGGGTGCAGCGTCAGGTGTCATTCGCTTCCATCCATTTCATCTGTAAAAAAACTGCTTGTTTTGCTGCTTGACATTTGTGAAATTTGTGTGTCTTGCCATATTATTTCATTTTATTTATGACCACACACTGGTTTTACAGTGCAAACAGTTCTGCAAGCTGATATTCCTCTCGTTGTTTCCCTTTAGAAATCTTACCAATAGGCTTACCTCCACATTAAAGAAAAAAGCGGATAGATATATTTCTCATGTTTGTAAGGCAAGACGTCTATACACTGCAAGTTTCTGTTCATTTTTGCAACAAACTTCAGTTCTAGATGGCTGAAAGTGCATACCGTTTGTTTTCTTTATTATACATAAGCCTGTTTTGTTGATATTGTGCAAACCAATAAATGTAGATCCTTGAGAGTCTTGAAGGATGTATTACTCTATGCAAAATTGACAATGTATTTTAAGATACATCCACTCTTATCATGGGAAAAACAACCTAGGCGCATTGGAAATACATTTCTTTACCTACATTTTTGCAAAAAACATATAAACATACAAATCACCGCAGTTTCCAGTTGAAATGAACACTAGAAGCAATAAAACTCCCACAACTTTTATTCCTTTTTACACAAAGTACGATATTTAGGTCCACTGTTTCTATTAATAAAGCCCAATCTTTGCATAATTACTTGAGGAATATTATGATGTAAATTCATATCAATTTTACACGTAACGTTACAGCAGGTGGATTGCCACTGCCGTCATCACCATCATGCTAAGTGGGTGTGGTTTCATCAACTAGCTCCCTCCTCTTTTGCCATTTTCGAGTATCCAAGAGTGACACGCTGGTAACAAGATAATACTAATAATATTAAGTCTAGGCTAAAGACATATCTTTTTAGCAAAGCATACTCGTAAAGATTCACATAAACCTATGCTACAGTACATCGTGATTCCCAATAGTATGAATGGCCGCCACGCTAATTATCCTTTTGTCTCCACCTCGGGATGTACATCCCGAGGCATCTAGTTACCGAGCCTCTCCAGTGGACCCAGTGAGAGATGACCTTCCTGCGATGACGTTGAGGAAAACTCAACCTTCTGTCTGGACTAATTCTATCTTGAACTTTCTGCATTGTAATTCATCCTGCTGTTTTGTAACGCATCCTGCTGTGTAGTGACTTGCTTTTCTCTGTGGAATGATTTGCTTTTTGTTATGTAGTAATTTGTTTTTGTGAAGCTGCTTTGGAACAATAGCCATTGTAAAAAGCGCTATACAAATAAACTTGAATTGAATTGAATAATACAAAGATGGCAACGGTCAGCCTCGCCCACCTTGAGCTTCAAAAATGGTCTTCAGAAGGCTACGGGTGACGTCACGAACACTACATTCATGTTTTTTTTACAGCCTACGGGTTAAATGCTTGAGTGAGCAGCCATGTAAAGATGCTACTACTTACATATTTCAGTTTCAAATGACAATCCTTACGAGTGATAAGCAAATAGATTTAGGATTTCTGGCCAATATACTGTGATTAACTCAAGGACCAGCCATTACTAATCTGTCCTCCACAGACAGATTTTTTTTTTCTGTGTAATTTACCGACTAATAAAAATTTGTCCTTGTCTCATTGAAAAAACCCTGATATTTTGTTCATTCTAATTAACTATTCATATGTGTTATGAATGTATTTCTTTTCAACATATTGACACCGTTATGCTGAAGCTGAGGACAGTTCGGCAAGTTACCACCTGTTATCTTTATACAAATAGAAAGTGCACTCCTGTGAGAGTTAGATCTGTGCATGACACTGGCTACCTCTTCCTTTTGCCTCTGTCACTATGGTAATATCATAACTGAGCAGCATCTCTGCCTGACAGGTGCGGTATAGACTGAAATGGAGTGATATTCTAGAGATGACGGATGGGGAGAGGAACGAGAGAGACAGATGCCAGGGTGTGTCGGTCTACACCATGAGATCCAATCAAACTCAATCACCCGACTCTGACTGGTAAACATGAATACCCAGCCAAACAACTTATGCATCTATGCCTACCTGAATTTTAAATCTGGTCTTTCTCAGTTTTACCCTGGACAGTATAACCGTAGATGGCAGAAGAGCTGAGTTAGAGAGTTTTTCTGGCTGATGTAATGCAGTCACAAAAAGTCATGAATACTTTACACCTTGATGTGACATTTTTGTATGTAGATGTGTTTTTGTTTTGTTTGTTTGTATGTTTTTGTTATGGAAACTTTAGATGTATTAGATATTACTGATGCTTGTATTAAGCCGGGTTTAAATATTATTAGATGTTTGTTAATATTTAATTCACTGTAGTTTCAAACTGAATTTAATTATGAACTAATTGCATAACTAAATGCATAATTTAACTTTAAGGTTTTAAACATATATATAAAACTGTTAAACATATATATAAAGCAACACAGTAACATCACCCAAATAGTATGTATATATATATATATATATATATATATATATATATATATATATATATATATATAATGTTTGTATGTGTGACACATGCTTTTTTTCATTTAAATTAATTTAATTTAATAATTAATTTAATAATTAATTTTCTATATATTATTTTATAAATTCATGGAAAACTTCCCAAACCAGCTAGTCCCAACTACGTGAAAGCCTCATTTAAATATTATTTTTGTACATTTTATCTATGTAACTTTAATGTTCATTTTGTGTTTACTGGTCTTGCTGATCTCACAAAATCAAAATTTTTAAACCTTACAAAATGTATATAAAAAAACATATTTAACAATTTGCAAAGATATAAACTGTGTGTGTATGTGTATATATATATATATATATATATATATATATATATATATATATATATATATATATATATATATACCCATACACAAAAGCAAACAAAAAAATGTCTTTAGAAAAATAAGCACATATACACATTAAGTCCACATATTTAGAACAAACTACTCAAACAGCAATACCACAGCTTTATTTAAAACATCAATTTGTGCATTTTATTGCAACATTTTATTCAACATTCAGTTGCGATACAAAAATGTCATAAAATAAGCAGTAAAAATAAAACATATTGGTGTATTTTGCCATGTCCTTGTTGCCTATGGCATGTAAAGTGCTTTTTGCAGAGCTGGTCGACAGAGAAAAGTACAACGTTATGAGTATTTGTGAGGCAGGCCATATATCACTAGTCTGGTAAGATGCTGCAGTACACGCACAGACACGAAGAGTGTGTACTGACTCACAGGAACGCACAAAAATGAAAAATTGCCATGTAGAAAACAAAAGCAACGCGTAAACACTGTAAGCATTGTCTTTTTAGTGCACTGTAGTGATTTTAATGCGCTGAAGTCATTTGATTTATAAGACACTGTATAAAAGCGCCGGAATAGACAGCTGCAAGGTGAGTTGCAAGGTCTGTTTGTGACGCAAGGTGCCAGTGATTCGTCCTTTGCCTGAGCCGTCAGCAAAGGTTAGAGACATTCAGAAAGTATTAAACACATCCATCATCCATGTGGAAATGCACAAAGAATTTAAAATCATCCAAAATGAGAGCTATGTATCAATCCTTAAAGCAAACCTATAGAAAATGACCAAGCGATATCTAAAAAGCCACCGTTTTCACAAACGCACACTGTCCATTTGAACTCTTTTTGTGAAGGGCACACTTGCTCTGTATGGTGGAAGATGAAAGACAGAATGAGTTTTATGGCCGGCTCTCTTGACAGTGTGTGATGTTATTGCATGTCACTTATCAAAACTAAACTGTGATAGACCAAAGGGCTCCAATAAATAGACTGTCTCCTAGCAACATCTTGACTGGTGACTTTTCTTCTCTCTCTGGTTCCTTCAGCCAAACTGGATGGCATGGGGTGAATGGATATGTGTGGATGGGCAACTTACTCTTTGTGTGTCACCTGTATTAAGAAGGAATGTGGATCTGTTCATTTTGAAAAACGAAAATTCTAAACACGTCTAATGATTTCTGAACCAAGAGAAATTAGAGATGCAAGGGAATTAAAATTGGAAATAAAAAAAACTGGCGATATGACAGCTATTATTTCTTCTGGCTAAAAGTCAATAAATTACCATTATGAACCAAATCAACCAGGTACAAGGTAAATCACAACATTACAAAATTTGTATTTGAAAATCAGACAAAAAAAGTACAAAACTCATTTTTAGAGAATCACACCCCACGTAAAACACTGCAAAGGACAATAACATAAAAAAATGATAATTGATTGATTTACTGATTATGATCATATATAGAAATAATGTTGCATTTATACCAAAAATTCATAGTACGTAATTAAAAAATCAATAAATTGGCCATTTTAAAACTTAATAATAATATTGTTTGGGCTGTTTGTTGTTGTTTTTCATGTCCCATGTGCTCTGTGTGACCTACTTTCTGTCTTCAGTTGATGTCTCATTATGTTCAGGTGTGTCTAGTTAATTATGTCATTTACCTTTTGCTTTATAAGTTCCTGTTTGTCCTATGTTAAATCGTCTGGTCTCGTTGATGTATGCGTGTTATTTGCTCTTTTGTAGAAGGTTAAAGACTGTTGAAAGTTATATTCTTGTTGAGCGCTCCTTCCTGCAACCACACCGTGACGAAATAAAAATATAATACTTTGAGAAAAGAAATAGAAAATTCAGTGGTTAAAGTAACCATTTTATTGTTGTTTAATTTAGGTATCACAACATAATGGACAGTTTGAAAAACAGAGATCTAAAGATTACATTTAACATTCTTATTAACTTGAAGGGAGATTTAAAGGAAGGCAAAGGTAATCTAAATAAAAATGAGAAAATGCGCATACATTTTTTTAAAAAAATTTTTTATATTTATGCATTTTATTTATTTTTATTATTCTGCTTGGAGCTGTATAGCCAATATGGTACCAATATATTAGGTATCCCTAAGAGAAATTAAGTAAAATCATGAAACTTTATGACAAGAGAAACTCCACTTGAGCAACATAAATTAAAACATTATATATATATATATATATATATATATATATATATATATATATATATATATATATATATATATATATATATATATATATATAATTATTATTACTATTATTTTCATGTAAATTAATGAGGCATAAGAGCGAAAGCAGGAAAAAGCCTCAGATATGCTGTGAAATCAAACATAGTGCAGGTGGAAAGGCTTGTCACTGACAATTAGCAAGTCTACACTGCAAATCTGATGGATGGAAAGAATGAATTAAGACAAGATGAAGGGAAGAATGCTGTGGGGAAGAGCTAAATGGTAACGGTAATGTAAGCAGATGGCTGACTGACAGAATGAAAAGATGATTGGTGCCAATTGAAGCCAGCAATGCATCTCAATTTTGTTTTGACAAAGAAAATGCCTGGTGTTTATGGGGTGCCATCTCATCTTCAGTGAAAAAAATCCCACCATGTCCATTCAGCATGCTATATTTACAGCTACAACTTTTACATTTTTCATTCAAGCTATTGTATGACACATAAAATCAAAAATAGCCACATTTAACTGCTTGTGTGGAAATTATAAACTGTGAAATGGCAGATTTGGAATCTATTTGCTCTGTTTAGGCTTCTCCCAGCCTTTGGCATCTCTCTTTGGCTGTAGTCTTTGCCTCCTGTGAACTCCACATGAGTCTTCGCTTTAAACACTCACTTGGCAATGATTCACTTCCGCTATTTTTTTATTTATTTATTTTATTTTTTCTAGCACAGAATAACCCCACACATCACGCGCAATTATCACTCACAATGCTGGATCTCTGGCACAATGGATCCATCAGCAGTCTGATTGCAAAGCGTATCTGTTGTTTTAGGCATTGCTGTCACTTTCCCTCAAACCCTCTTCTCATTGTGTTGATCCATGTGCAACTACAAATTTTAAAGCGTGTAATTTTCAGAAGTAATGAGCGTTTTTTATGAGAAACAAGCAGAGGAAATTTCGCTGTAATTTTCCACTACATTGAATACAAGAGTAGTTTTAAAGGTTGCTTGTAAGATGTTACATCGATTTTTCTTCTGTTTGCATTTATTTTTAAATAAAGTCTGCCACTGGTCAAAAAACTAGTCCCATCGCAATACTACTGACTGATCCAATGTATTCTCAATCAATAATGCTCACTAAATATTTATATTTTTGATGCTTTGGATATCAGAGCAACCTTGGAATGGAAATAAATAAATAAATACAAACAGTTTAAGATGCTGTCAACATTGACCAATATTCATAACATGTCATTTCAATAGGAATCTACGTGACTGAGTTTTACATGAAGTCCCCATGCAGATTTTGCTCAGATTTAAGTTAGTAATGAAAACGTATTGCATTGCATTATGCACAAAATAATTTGTTTCTGCAATAGGGATGTTCAATTGGCTCTTAAAGATCTAACTGCCTGCTTACTCAGACCCATTTCTAATCGAAACACACATGAAGCAACTAATCAAGGTCTTTGGATTTGCTTCTAAAGGGTGTTTATTAGAAGGGGCGTTAAACATTGGCTCTGCAGTTGAAGATCTCCAGGAGCTGGGTTGAGCACCCTTGATCTAGATCATAAATTGGGTTGGATCATTGAGCTAATGTGTTTGTTGAAAACCGCTGAAGACTGGGCAGTGCTCAACCCTGGGAACTCTAAGGTTGTACAAACCAGACAAGCAAATCACCCCCAGATCAATACCTCAGCACTGAAGCCTGACGAAAGGCCTGGAGGTAATATAAATCATTAAAAGCAAACAACTAGCAGCAAATGGTAAACACGTGGGAGGACCAAGGGCTAGCTCAACAGTGATCCATCTCTCAATGCTGGACCCTTAATCCTTAGAGTAATATCATAAAACATAAACACAAGTGAAAATCCTCCCCAAAAAAGTCTCAAAGTCAACATGGCTCTTCACAGCAAGATTCACACATCCGTCGTCGTTAGTTTATCAAAAAATTACAGTTCTGGACTTTTTTCAGAGTCAACATCCTGTCAATTCAACAGCGTTTAAGCTTCTGTAGGACCCAAAACTGCCTTTTTGAGTCACTTTTCATTATGAAGTAATGAGTAAAAAGGCTGTTAAGGTGCAGAATGACAAAAATGTGCTGATAACCAAGTGTTCTGAAACCATATGATAGGTTTTAGAGACAAAAAAGGCAGAGATTTAAATCCTAATTTTATTAAAACGAGTTCTCATTGCTGCTTTCCTAAGAGTACACCAGAGAAACTGTGTGCCATTCGTTAGCAACTTCTTATTATTGAATCCATTGATCCAGTTCACAAAACTGCACTGAATTACTTATTCATGAGAGGAACTAATCCAATGTCATGACAAATCGGGTCCACTCTTAAAATCAGGTTAATTTCGATATGCAACCAAGACTCAGCTTTTAAAACATTCTAGCAATAAATACCATTTTATGGCTCTATAATGTGTTGTGACAGATAACTGTAGTGCCTCTGTTCAAGTGGCACATAATCTGATTATCTTTATAACACAGAAAAAACGTCACGATGTACAGTATCTTATTTCAACCACGGAAAGACAGCGGATTCCATGATACAGCTGGTCAGATCATCTATCACTCATACTACACTAATAGAGGTTGAACAGCACTGTGTGGACCGCTGAGTTTACAGAGACAAACATAAGTGCTAATAAACTATATATTACTATTGTTTATATTTTTGTTGATGACTGAACAGCTATATTAGTGCAACTAATACAGAACAGCCAGTCTCATCCACCATCCAATCACATCGATCACTATGACCTGGGTTCTGAGCACCTGCAGCTGAGAGGCACCCATTCAATCACCTCATCAAGCAGCAAGCACAAAAGCACACACCTCGCTTTGCTCAGCAAAAAAAACTATACTCACCTGTGTTACTTACCTCCTGTGTGTTCCTCCTAGTTCCCAGTGTATCTCCAGCAATCTCCTGTGCTCCCTGAGGTGTGGGCTTCTCAAACAGCCCTTAAAGATTGCTATTACTCACTTCAGTCATTCGAGGTGGAACTCTTGAACGAATCAGCTCCAGCCTTCCATTCTCTGTTTATATTTCACTTTCATCTTCTGTGTCAAGTCCATTCTGTTACAATTAGATGCTGAAGTTGGAGTTTACAATTCTTCCAAGATTCTAAGTCAGAATCTTCCAAATTCAGAGTAAAAATGGAATGCTAGATAGACTGTATAAGTGCAGAAACTGAAAATGTTATTAAAGCAAGTGGATGCTGAATTGTTGGTCTGTGAGACGACATAAAAACACACTTCACATATTCTGATAAATAAACCTGGCTGTGAATGAACATAATGGCATTGAGTAGCCTATTATTTCAAGCACTTGTCACTCCATGTACGGTGATATGGATATATTACTACAGACTACAAGTGAATGAATGAATGAATGAATGAATAATGTTTTAATTCAGTTTTAATTCAAGGTTTCTATCGTAATCCTTGTTGTTTATAATTATAATTATAATTATAATTTTACAACAACAGCTACAAGGTCAGTCATAAAATTATACATTTTGATTAGAAACAAAGAAGAAAGATGGCTTTATGGACTACAGTTTCATCAAGCACTATACTATAAAACTATTATTTTTAAAAAGTATATAGATCTTTCGTCATTGTTCAAAGTATATCATTTAAAGTGTTGTTTTTGTTCTCTGATCGGTGGTGGTGTAAAATCATGGTTAACGTAGTTTTTGTTATAGTTTTTGTAAATATGGTTTTAAATGATCAGTAAATCATTATAGATCCTTTCTTTAGAAAATATCTACTGTAATTATAGTGCATATATTTTCTATTTTCCTTGTAAGCATAAATATTTGTCATGATTTTGGTCTGTGTGCTTCCATTTCTTCACCACAAGATGTCATTATCCACCACATGGACTCTTACACTACACAGACCGTTGCACATCACCCTGCACTTCATTTCCCATCATCTATTGCACACAGCTGTTACCAACCACTCACCCGAAAGCGTTTAGCACTCTCCGAGTGGTACCTACAATATGAAGCCCTTCCATGAACCCTTAGTTGAATCAAAAGTGTAGTTTTGTTTTATTCTGAGTTCATCACTTCCTAGTGATAGCTGCTCCACAGAGCCAGTTTCTAGTTTTTCTTAGTTTAGTCATCATCTATTCTTGCTGGTTCTCTCATTAGTAGACTATTGCCTGTGTGCCTTGGATTAACCCTTGTATTGCCATTTTGGACCCTGTTTTCCCCCGCTTGGATTACTGCTTGTGTACCTGGATTAAATCTCTCAGCTTTGTCCTGTTGGATTATGTTTGCCATTGACTGACCCTCGCTTGTTCCCTGGATTACTCTTGTGTCTTGCCCATGGCCATACCTGTCTATTGTTACTATTGTTGACCCTGCCTGTATTTTGACCGTATCTTTTAAAAGAAAGTTTGCAAACGGATCCACAAACCTCTCATCTTGTCAGCCCAGTTACAATATCTAAATCTAATTATCTATCCTTAATATCCTAATATTTATAGCTCATGGTAGGCCTGTTTTAAAGGTTTTAAGTTACGTTCAAAATCAATTCCCCATGGAGAAAATAAACAGGATTTTCCAATACTTCTTAACCCGACTGTTGCACTTTGCCCACTAGTGGTTAGGGAATCACAGTACGGTCGATAG
>NC_056721.1:7363922-7376422 GCF_018831695.1 Puntigrus tetrazona | reverse complement strand
TGTTGCAGACTGTAACGGGATATGATACTTTCATATACTTTCATTGTACAGAACAGGTTTATTGCTTTTGTCTACAAGACAAAGATCATGTCTCCATGACAACTTCAGTAAACAGCGCGTGCACATGTCCTTGGTGACAGAAGAGAGGAACTCGTTTGGGCTTTGTGAGGTAATTTTTTATTTTTAATAAATCCTTAATACGTTTCACATTGTTTTTATGTTTGACCTGAGCTGTTTATAGGAATAGAGAAAATGTCAGCTTAAATGTTGCGATAGTTTTTATTATTATGATTATTATTATTATTAATAATATTAATCTCAGTTACTGAATCATCTGAATCGTCGATTCGTTCACTGACCCTTTCTGTAAGATCTGTTCGTTTCGCCAGCAGGTGGCGAGAGAAGTGAAGGGAAAGTATACGCTGAACAGATTTACACTAATGTTAGTTTAATACAGTTTCGTATTAAAAATGTCTAGTAAGTTTCATAAGTAACTAAATGTGCCATTTTGAAGTAGAAAGTCTAATTTCTTTGTAAAATGTACTTTTCAGTAACAGCGTTTGTTTTAAGTAAAGAGCGCCAGCATGTTAGGTAGGTTTTGATGGATCAGTGCTGGTTTGAGATAGTCCTCTGCTGGTTTAAACCGGTTTAATCCAGCTCATGGCAATCTAAGGACCAGCTTAGTCCAGCTTCCAAGTTTCAAAACCTACCTTTTTTCAACAGGTTCCCGAAACACACTGCCTGACTTTCGTCTGTCCCAGACGACAGACTGGCATCGTGAAAACTATTGTGGCGATTTCTGTGATCTTGGCTCATTATCGATTCTGTGTTGTACGTGAAGAGAGTTTCAAAGATGGCCGCTATCACGGGCTTGCAACCAAAGATAACGATAAAAAAACAGCATGATCATCGCACAGTATACTGCTATGAGTCGCGTGGAATCAACACAACATGTCGCTAAAACATAAAACGGCTTACTTCAAGCTCTTTTTAGCATTTTTTTAGCACACATACATCTGCAAGATCACATGATCTGTACAAACCTCTTAAGGACATCTAATAGATGTCTATTTGACATCAAGTCCATTGTTTCCAAATGTTTCAAATCTATCATTATTTGTTCGTCCTGTTTTATTTATTTACTTCAATTTAAGGCCCTATAACCTAGAAAAACATTCTACAACAAGCTTGTGGGCTAGATCGGCCAGATTTGTCCAGGACTGAATTTTAACCCCAGTCCAGTCCTGGTCTGAAACAATAAGTATGTAGTACATCTAGCGACCTCAATCCTTGCGCTCAGGTGGTTTGGCAGCTTACCTGTAACGCTACAAAGTCGTGGTTTGAACTAGTGACTTACGGCCTCAAAAACCTGCCTGGGGCGCAGCATCGGTAGCAGAGCTACTGCAAGCCATGTTTAGTGCTGGAAATCCATTTATCACTCGCTGAAACTGCCAAGGCATGTTCTTGTCAACTTATAACAATTTAAAAATAGTAATAATAATTTGCTGTGCAGGACATGATTGCACCCACTTGTGGAGGTGAATGATGGCGGGACGAGAATCTCGGAGCAGAGCTCGTGTGAAGATGTGCCCTCAGCAGAGAGCTCGCCCTTGAAGCCTACAGCGAGCCATCCAAAGAAACGCAGGGCTGGATGGCAGCGGCGAGGCAGCGCGCGTGCGTGCGGCGCACCTGAATAATCAAAAATCCCACCAAGTCTGCAAACTCACCGCTGCTGCGGAGCGTCAAACTCAACTCACAGCACAATTAAAAGCCGCCGAGGCGAGGGATCGCGTTAGACAGCTGAGACAACACTGTCAAAAGCTGAAGGCAGGGAATTTCCTTAAAATAATAGTTGATTTTATTATGTGTAAACACTTAAACTTGCACTCAGTAATTCCATCTTTACATTACCTTGGCCAATATCGGTTTTAGGAGTCTTCTACAATAGGTATACATGCATGCATCGCTTTTATGTTCTCAAAATATGTTTTTATATCACCATATTTTCCAGCGATTCTCAAACAATTTGTGTGAATCAGTTTTAAGATTCAGTCAAGATTCAGTCCCTCTAAATCCCTCTTTTTGCTTGAGCCTACTCTGCTCTGATTGGTCAGGTGGCCCAGTTTGTGATTGGTCCACAGCGTACAAATCTTCAGAAGCGATGGGCCAAATCTTTATTTTGAGAGATAATAACTTTATTTAGAGTGCACTTTCAGATTTACAACTTAGTGTGTGACTGAATGTACTTTAATGTCATTTCTAGTGAAACTTTTATGTCAATTATTTAAATACAGGTCTTTTTGTAAAGACATTATGTATAATGTTCAGGGTAGGACATTTAAAATAGAAGTACATTTTTAAAAGTGTATTAAACTGTGTAGGGTACTCTCTTTAAGTACATTTTAAGTGGCATCTTAGTTAATTACATTATCTTTAAGTTCAGGTTTTATTTATAAGTGTATTTTGACCTCGCTCGTAATGAAACTGAACGAATCACCCAGATATATGACACAATATCAAAGAAAAGTGTCTTTAAACACATTCCAAAATGAATTTCTTGAATAACTTAAAAGCAAATGCACCTTTAATCACAAAAGCACAAGACCCCTAAAGTTACTCAGGTGTGAACATGTTAATGATATAAATCTCACCCAATTCTTTGGAAGGAAACTCAATACAGCATTTGCCTTCTTGGAGCTTGCCTAAAAGTCTAATCTCTCTCTTCGCAAATGTTCAGGAGCAGGAAATTAACTTAATGATTTCACGCCAGTCTAACGCGCAGAGGGCTGTGCGCCTGGAGGAGCTGCTCCCTGCGAGAGAGAGGAAGATAAACCACGCAGACTGCATGGACCAATTACAGGTGGATATATTTGCCTAAAACGTCAAAAATCTCATAGATCGCTTTTTCTTGTCTTGTGTAATTAATGTAAATATCCTGCTATGGAAACGCCAAGCGAGAACCTAAAACGTTTTACACTAGCAGGAGGATTTATTTCCCCTTTCACACTGCTGTAATGACGTAAGCAGCTCCCAGCTGACAATTTCTCATCGACCGTCACAGTCCTGATGGCATCTCCTAAATAAGCATGACCAGAGAATCAGAGAGAGAGGACCTCTTCTGCATCTCCACAGCTGGAGGAACTTGTTCCTATACGATTTCCCCCCCAAGCAGCTGTTTTGTCTCTGACTTTTATTTTATCCTTAAGCGTTCTTCAATAATAATAATGAAAAAAGCATTTAGAGGAATCGCGGCAACGGGTTCTGCATCTGACTGCCCTTTCAAAGTGATGTTATCTGTAGATGGAAAATGTCAATGCAGTGTCAAGTGTCATCTGCGTAACATCCGCATACTTGGTTCAACCGCTGCCATGCGAGACCCTACAGTGATGGGACTGACATTACTGCGTCGTGACATTCAGAGTGTTCAGGGATTCAGATTGATCTGTTATTGTGCGAGGGGCTCAGAAGCGCACACTTACATCAAACCTGCATGAGATCGGTCCTTTGGGGCTCCATCAGCCGTTGGCTTTATATTAATGACAAGTGACGGGCAAATATACACTTGGAACTGTCCAGCTGAACAAGACCGAGACGTGCGCATGTTTTAATGTTAAGCGTTTTGGGCATTCGATGTATAGTTTGCAAAATAGCATCCATTTAGAAGAAAGAAACGTGTGCAAAGGTTTGGAATGATATGAGGGTGGTAAACGACGACAGAATTTGAATTTTGGGCGAACTGTCTCTTTAATTTGACTGCTCATTAAATGTTTAAGTTTCATTTGTAAGTCACTTGGATAAAACGGCATTTTAAAGACCTTTCGAATGAAATTTTAAGCACCTTCTGTTGCTTACGTTTTCTACTGTTTTCTTCTGCTCGGTTTCAGAGACGAAGAATTGAGGAGATCCTAGAGGATTAGAAGGGCCTGTCCATCAGTCATCGATGACTGAAGACTAAAAGGAATATATTTTCTGAGAATGAAAAGGCAGAGTATATTGTGGCCTTGCATGCCAAATCTTTATCCCTATGTTTGCATTGCACTTTAGGTAAAATGTCAATTTCACATTACTTTATTATATTTATTAAATTACAATTACGTTATATTGTAATATTGTAATAATATAATAATTATTATATTGACTGATTTATAGATGGGCAATATTAAAATTCTATGCCACTTTGTATAAGGTGTTTGTATGAGATGTTATTTTTAAATTATAAAGCTATAATGTAGTAAGCTATTATATTCTAAATTAACTTTTTATATTCTCATGTTTATTTTTTAGTTAATTTCTCATATCATTTTAATTCGTTTTCTCTATCATTTTTATTTTTAATAATATTATTTACGTATTTTTTGTCATATTTCTTTATTTAACTTTTAACAATTTTTGTTTGTTGTAAGTTCATTCATCAACGCATTCAATGTAAAATATATTGAAAGTACATTGACCGGTAACTGATATAGTACTGGTATTCAGTATCAAGCAATTAATTCTGTTCGTTTTTAGAAATACTCCTTCATATTTGATCAATATCAGATTAGAGGACTAGGACTTCTATCTAAAATCCATTGTGCTGCAGTTCCAATAACCAGAGGTCTAAACCTCTGATCTTATTATATCATATTTCATAGTTTCTCCTATGTCTCCGAGCCTGCTTTTCTTTCACGTGAAAACCAAAGGGGATGCCAAAGTGGAGACTGGATGTTCAGTAATCCCATCTCAGCAGATTATGATAGAGAGCAAAAACCTATCTAGACAAAATGAAAGTCTTCAACTGAGGCACAGAGGCTTCCAGGGTGGAAAAAAAGCCCAGACTGACATTACCGCCAAATAGAAGAGAGAGTAAAGAACAGGGCAGCTTGCCATGTCAGTAGCAGTCAAACACAGAGTGCTGGCAGCAAGGCTTTTTTGTGCGTGAAGTGTCTGTGAAGCATCAGGGGTGAATCTGGCAGCGGAGGTCGGACTTTGAGCGGATGATCAGCTTGTAAGGCGTGAGTGTCCAAGTAATAGAAGTGCCCTCTAATCACCTTGCAGATTGCTGACGTTACGGTGGAAAGTGAGCTCTTTTTGGTGTCAGCAGGCCTTTATCGTCATCATAGCTGTGTTGTGGGCTCTTTATAAAAAATAGACCCGTTCGCATTATGAGCGATAACTCTTTTAGCATCCAGATTCTCATTTTAGTTATTTTTCGTTGGTTTTGCTTTCTTAAACGAATTTTTTTTTTTTTCCATTGAAGGAACCTAAATAGTTAGCTAAGCTGCTATTATTAAAACTATCTTTAGCATTATAGATTATAGATGAATTTATGCACTCTGTAGAATATCACTGCATATATAAAACTTGGAAGAGCCTGGACATTTTTAATATAACTCTGATTATATCCCTCTAAAGGAAGAAGAAAGTCATATACACCTGTGCCTCGAGGGTGAGCAAATCACCCTGGGATTTTTTTTTTCATGGGTGAACTTTCACTTTAAGGCCCATTTTAAAGGGCTGTCAATAAGATATCGTTGCTCTGCGTGTTGTTATTGTTACTCTCCCAGCAAACGCAGAACATTTCACTAACGTTCTCCGTCGGTTTACATTTTTTGTAGGCACAAACTAAGCCTCCCAAACGCAGTTCTCTAGAATGTTCCCTAATGTCTGTTTAGATAACGATAACTATAAAGGTAACCAACTATATTAGCATCCACATCAAAGCAGGGCAAGGTTATTTTTACTGTAAGTGCACTGCGGTGCTGTCTTCAGTCGCTTTAAACGCTCTTGAAAAGCGAGATAGATTTTTATTGGCTGCCAGTGAATTTTTATTTTTCTGAAAGTCATTTCAGAACGTGATGTTATCGTTACAGTTGTATTATGGATTCTCTTAAACGCAAAATGACAATATAGCAATAAATAAATAACCGTATTGTTATCGCTACAGTTATCATCCTTGGTGTGAACGACCTTGACGCTGATATTTTGTTCAGTCCGAGGGAACATCTGGGTTCTCCTCAGCAGAGGCAGGTAAATAAAGTCAGAATCCGACCTAATTATGGCTTGAAGTCATTATGTCAGCATTGTAATTAGAAAGGAAGGAGGGTGAAAGATTGGTCAATTTCATGTCTCTTAGATTAAAGATGGGGGTGAAGCCGAAGATGACAGGAAGCAGATAACACAATTAGCAGAGCTGCTACTTAAAGGTGGGGAGAGAAAATTGCCTGTAGCCTTAACAACATAGACTATAATTAATTACACCTAAAAGGAATTTAACTACCAAATGCTTTTTAAAGACATTCTTATTGCACCATCTAACTAAATGCTCTGCAAAGCAGGCGCTTTTTAGCAGGGATAAGCATTTAATCATATGATAAATCAAACTGCGGGCTTCTTAATAGCGTACAGGGGAGGGGTTTCAGCCCCACAATGAGGCAGAGAGCTTTACTGACACCAAGTGGCCATCAGACACATGTCCATCCCCTCTGAACCCTCAGCCAGCTCCTACACACAGTCCCTGTAACTGCTGAAGGAACAGTTTACCAGCAGAGATGCAGCACTTCAGAGCAGTTCACACCAGGATGCTGTAGCAGTGCTCTACTCTATCAGCAAAAGCATCTCGGAATCAGACTCATCTAGATCATTTAAAGTTATCAAACTTGCATAATATGACAGCTGAGTTCTTTTTTGTCTAATATAGTGAGCATTTCAGTTTCGGTAATCTTGCAGAAATGCCGTCGAGGGATTTGTGGGACGCGTGGCTCTCCTTGGTGTTTGGCGCCCCCTGCTGGATATGTACTATATATATATATATATTTTAATAAAAACGTGAATATAATCTATCAAGTAGTTTTGGTTAGAGTAACAGACACCCCGTGTAATTTAAGAAACCCCGTGTCTGATTTGGCGTCATTGAAGTGTTATGGACGCCTACCTGTAAAAATAACACAGACGCATTTAAGTTGAGCAGAAGTTACGAGCCGCATTAGAGAGGATACATAAAAGGAAAGGATGATTGTCAAATAATGGGCTGCGTAATATTTCTACAACGCAAGGCCCAGTCAGCCTTATTCTGTGACTGAAGTAACAACCATTTCGTAACCCTCTAAAAGTGCTCTACTGTTAAATACGCGCTTTGTTTTATTATTTCCATCGACACGTCGTGCGCTACGTTTGCGCGATCACGGGAGGATCAACTTGAAAAGTTCCGCTTGGAAATGACAATTACTGAGGAAGTCCTTCGTCAATCGACTGAGTAGAACTGTCTAAATCAGCGCATGCGCAATTCGTCCCCAGCCTGCCTCCGTAAGGGTGTCGATTCTCAAGCTGGAACATTGGAGGAAAAAAAAGATACTGTATTTTACCCACAAAACAGCCCAAAAACAAACGGATGTGCATCAGAAAACGAAACGGCTACCGCCCTCCAGATCATTTTAATGCCAAGATTGTAAGTATGGTCATCCTTCGCGTTTTTTTAACAGCATAAACGTTGAGTTTGCCAGTGGATGGTGGGTTCTTTCCCGTTTTTTTCCCCCCCGAAGAAAGGGTCGTCCTCCGCGGATCCCAGTCTTCTGTGTGTGCATGTGTTTTTCCCGCAGTCTAACGGGCAGGAACTTACTTCTGTGGCTCGGCGAGAACGACGCTTTCCTAGAAACGGAGAGATTGAATGTCTTCGAGACCGACCACGGCGCTTGTTCGCAGTCGAGGAGGGAATGCCGCTTATCTTCGCCTCTCTGTTAGAGCTCGTTTCGCTTCGTCGGGATGGGATAGGTGTGTGTGCGGAGAGCTAAACTGAGTTGTCATCTGCCGTGAGGTGTATTTTGCGAGCCCCGTGCAGCGGTCGTGCCCGGGAGTGATGTGTTTTCAGTGTACAGTTATTACAGGAAGACCGGTGTGTGTGTGTGTGTCACGGGCAACACGGGCTTGATTTTTCATCTCAAATAAAACAGTTGCATAGCCCACTCAGTCGATGTTTTAATCGCTGCCTGTTAAGCAGCACGGGCTCGTTAGGTGGTTTGGGGCATCTCGGTGCGACGGTAAGTGAAAGCTAACGCACGGATTATAGCGTTGTACTAGGAGTATATTTTCAAACCAAACATCTAGGAAGTGGGGAGGATAAAGCTTCCAGGTTATGATCCGCGCGTGCGTTTCTGTGCGCTAACCGCGTGTTTTAGGCAAGCGCTCGGAACAAACCCGCGAACGCCTTTTCGCGTGCGCATTCGCGCGTCGTTCTCGTCTCCGAAGACGTTCTCCCGTCCCTTTAGCTGGCTGTGTAGTAAAGCGCGTCCGCGAGGCGCGCGCGGGACCTTCGGGTGAATGAATTGCGCGTGCGCGCGTGCCGCCGCCGCGGTCGTCGCGTGGCGGCGCTTTGAACGCGTCCGCGCGTGTCGCTGCTGGAACCAGAGGAGACACACAAGCGCGCGTGCGGGTCTGACGTCAGAGCGAGAATTCCCGAGGTTAGGAGACGTTCGTGTCCGGTTTGTCTCCGAAGAGCAAGTCACGCCTGGGTGTTTTTGTGTGTGTGTGTGTGTGTGTGTTCGTAGGCATGTCTGTTATCGGACTGAATTATGCGTATCACACTGGACGCGTGTAGCCTCCTCAGTTTGTGGTGACAACGAGCGGGTTTATATTTAGCCCGAAGAATGACATGTTTCGAAACACCGAGTAAGCTTCCACGTGGGCACGCCAGTCAAGCTCGGCGCTTTGATGTACCAGGAATCAGATTTAGCGAGCTTAGGCCGCTTCGTTTTTGTTGTACCACGAAGGACATTGTCTTTCTCGTAGTGCTGCGTTTGAAATTAATTATACCGCATCGTTATCTCTGAAAATGCTTGAGCAGAGATGGCGTGCCCCGTGTCCGCACCTAAGCTTTTCTGAAAAACCCGGCCTGTCCACGAATAAAGCCTCGAAAAGTGGCTGAACTAAATTTAAGTCAGCGACCGAGACTTAGAGAATTTTAGTACTGCTTGAAGAAATTATTTCTTGAGCTGGATCGTTCCATGGACTTTATTTATTTATTAATTTATTTCTTCTTTAAATGTATTCTCATAATTTTTTTTAGTTATTGTTTCATCGGTAGAGTTTAGTTAAGCCACGGTCACGAACCTCGCCAGACAGTTTTGGAGTTTGAGGACATTTTCGTTGCAGGATATTCGATTGGACAAAAATCTGCATAGTGTAGGATGAGTCCTCATCACCCCAACACACACATGGCCAAAAGAGAAACGTTTTAAAGGCACAATATGTCAGCTTGTCATCATAAAATATCCCAAAAAACGACTTGCACATTGTGATAGATTTCATGCAGTTTTGTGCATAACATATCCCAAAAGTAGGATCTTTAAATCCAGAGAAATTCCTGGAACTTTGTATGGCTTGTCCTGGTCGTTGTTGCTTATCATTGACGTAAAATCTGCACTATCCTCAGTTTCCTCAGACAGACACAAATGCTGCTGTACGTTTCATTTAAGGCTGTCGCCAATAAAGTGGAAATGCAATGAAATGAAGTATTGACTGCACCATTAAATGTAGATCTGCTCAGTGTTCTGCCATGATTCTTCTTTTAACGTGGTTTCACAGGCTTGCGATTATAGCCAATCACACGCTGAGCGTGTTGAACCGATGAATGCAATGGCCAATCAGAGGCGTTGGAATTCAGCTGGCGCGTAACGTAAGAGACTGATTCATCAAACCTTGTATAGACGGCATTACTGATTAAAATGGAAGTTTTAATGGGAGCTTTATTTAACAATTTTTCCATAAAAAAAGACTGACTCGTCTGCCCACATCTCAACAACCGGTAATCTTTTACACTTAGATTTATTTTTAAATAGAATAGAAAATGTCTGCCGCTGCTTGAGTTGACTCATTACTTGAATATGCTCCTGAGAGTTAATAGTTTTTCATGAATCAGACAACTTGACATTATTTCACGGTTCATTGTATTTTATTTAATCAAGTTCAATTCAGGCTGTAGTGCTAGAAAAAAAAAAGCTAGAAACACTGTGCTGGTTAATCATTTTTTTATCAACCTTTAAAAATGTCAACCTTTATTGAGCCACTTCAAACTTAAATTTTGATCAAATGGGATTGTTGCACTTTTCTCATTTTTTCCATCGAAGCGCGCGCTTGCAGCTCGTTTTATTTACAAGGATGTGTAATGAAGACAGGAAATCCAGCTCTCTGGTGTTTTCTCTTTCTATTTACTCACTCAAGTCCGTATTAAGGACTTTAATATTGAGTTTATGCCCGATAACAGATGTCCAATATGCGTCGTTTTAGTCTAATTTTACATGCGCTGACCTCTAAAGACATACCTTTTTAGTGATCTAAATGTGTGCATTGTTTTTTCGTATTTTGCTAAAATAAATACGAGTTCCAATAAGACATATGCAGAGATAGATATCTTTTACCACATCCTACTGCAAGAAAAAAAAAACGACAACAAAAAAAAAAACGCATTCTGTCTGCTGTATAGGCATTATTCAACAGCAGTTCCTGAATGAACAAAACCAGAGAAAATAGAAAAGCAATGTGACCAGTCACTGGAGCAGAATCCTGAATAAATGATTCCCTTATTCAGGGCCTTCAGGGTTGTGCAGGGTTCATAAGGGGCCAGTCGTCCTCTCTGAAGCCCTAATTCAATCAGAACAGCGCTTAGCAAAAACAGCTCCTTTTAAAACAAAAGTGAGTCGCTGAGCATGCCAGTACTTAGCAAATCGTGCCATTTGACATTATACAAAAGAAGCTGCAGCTATTTACAGTAGCTTTTGTAAGTTGCCGTTGCTAATCGTTTATTGCTTGATCAGAGACTTTATTTTGTTAGTTAGCTAGTCTTTTTTGACCTAACAAACTGAGATTAATTTGAATGCACAATGAAAAAAAGTTGAGTTATCTTTTTTTTTAGTTCTTCATTTGTTTATACCTGAAAGCTGTATGTTGATTTTGTATTTAAGTGCGATACAATTTGTAGCTGAGAACACTAATAAGATGAAAAGATAGTCGATACATGTTTTTGTTTTCTGGCTAAATGTAAAAACTAATCGATAGAGCAACCGCGTGTTGACTATTCATCAATAAATGTCTCTTCTGATGTGTGTTCTTAGTTTAAAGTTAAACACTTTTTTTTTCTATTTTTGTATTCTGTAGAAAGGCTGTTTAGATGTAGGCTGTTTAAATGTTAACTACTTATAGCGAAAATAAAATTATTGGTATTTTTGACAAGCTTTGTAGCGTAAAACTGCGCGATTGTTGATCATAAAAGATAAAAAAGGGAAGGACTGGGTTGTTAAACTGTCTGAATATTGTTAAAGGGACAATTGTTTTTCGTGATGAAATATGGTGTACATTATCGTTTTCCTTTGCTGAACCAAGCACTTTTAAAGTAAAACTTTGTAGAGAAGCCCAGAAGAACATCAACGAACTTTTAAATAGAAAAAAGTTGAAGAAAATCGGGAGTTGAATTAGAACCCATCCCTGATAAAGACAGGCATCCCGCTTTAGGCTTTATTGATGGTTTTCACGTAATGAGGTAATGAGTAAAAATGAATATGGGCCAAAAATACGATCAATGCTTTGATTGAATGCGAGGCTTTTGCAACAAACGATCTGATTATATTTGTGTAATCAATTGCACAGCGTTAAATAAGATTTGTTTAGAGTCGTTTATATCGCATTGCTGTCCATGTAACCCTGCAGAACAGAACTCAGTTTTGGGTCACGCACCCTTTACCCCTTTTTTACAACCTAAGAATTCGGTGTACACATAAACAACTTGTGTGAACAAGGGCTTATTGCGCCATTGTTGTTTTGTGGGTTGATGGGAAAGGCTGGAGTGCAAGTCCCCAACAGATTAGTGTGAGTGTCGCTGCAAGAAAAACGGATTTTAAGAAGAAACCATGAGTCACTTGTGTCATTCTGGAGCCATTGTTCTCTCTCTCTCTCTCTCTTTCATCACTCTTTCCTCATCTTATCTTCTCTCTTTCTTTCACAATCCTCATTTCTCCTCTCTGGCTTTCACTTTCCTCTCCTATTTCTATTTATCTCTTTAAAATCTTTTATATTTAAATGTATGTATATATTTTATTTTGCTTTCTACATTCCAATACATCATGTTTTTTCTTTTACTTTATTTACTCACCCATGTCCGTTTCTAAAGCAGTAAGACTCTCATACCAGTCACTATGTCTCCATAAACAGGCTTCTTCCCAAGCTTTAAAAAGAGTGACATGAAGTGGTGCATCATTTTTATTCTTTTTCATTTTTATAATATTCCAAGCCTTCTGAAGTCATGATTCCTTTGCATGAAATAGATTGAAATTTAAGTCATTGCTAACTAAAAATCTCACTGTTCTTTTCTTTAAATGTTCGTTCAATTCAGTGAATCTTTAAAAAATTCAGTAAAAAATTAATTGATGATTTAGACAGATTGTGTTTTGATCTTGGCTATTCGGTTATTCAGTTGCAGCGATTCTCAAATGGCTGATGGGAAGATCATTTTAATTCTCAAGTAATGATTTGGT
>NC_056721.1:7332525-7363822 GCF_018831695.1 Puntigrus tetrazona | reverse complement strand
CTATTAATAAAGCCCAATCTTTATAATTACTTGAGGAATATTATGATGTAAATTCATATCAATTTTACGACAGCATTACAGCGGGTGGATTGCCACTGCCGTCATCACCAAAGCCATGCTAAGTGGGTGTGGTTTCATCAACTAGCTCCTCCTCCTTTGCCCATTTTCGAGTATCCAAGAGTGACACGCGGTAACAGATAATACTAATAATATTAAGTCTAGGCTAAAGATTACATCTTTTAGCAAAGCATACTACGTAAAGATTCACATAAACCTATGCTACAGTTACATCGTGATTCCCAATAGTATGAAATGGCCGCTACGCATAATTATCCTTTTGTCTCCACCTCGGATGTACATCCCTGAGGGCATCTAGTTACCGAAGCCTCCAGTGGACCCAGTGAGGAGATGACCTTCCTGCGATGACGTTGAGGAAAACTCAACCTTTCTGTCTGGACTAATTCTATCTTGAACTTTCTACCATTGTAATTCATCCTGCTGTTTTTATAACGCATCCTGCTGTGTAGTGACTTGCTTTTCTCTGTGGAATGATTTGCTTTTTGTTATGTAGTAATTTGTTTTGTGGCTGCTTTGGAACAATAGCCATTTATAAGCTTCATACAAATAAACTTGAATTGATTGAATAATACAAAGATGGTATGGTCAGCCTCGCCCACCCTTGAGCTTCCAAAATGGTCTTCAGAAGGCTACGGGTGACGTCCACGAACACTACATTCATGTTTTTACAGCCTACGGGTTAAATGCTTGAGTGAGCAGCCATGTAAAGATGCTACTACTTACATATTTCAGTTTCAAATGACAATCCTTACGAGTGATAAGCAAATAGATTTAGGATTTCTGGCCAATATACTGTGATTAACTCAAAGGACCAGCCATTACTAATCTGTCCTCCACAGACAGATTTTTTCTCTGTGTAATTTACCGACTAATAAAAATTTGTCCTTGTCTCATTGAAAAACCCTGATATTTTGTTCATTCTAATTAACTATTCATATATGTTATGAATGTATTTCTTTTCAACATATTGACACCGTTATGCTGAAGCTGAGGACAGTTCGGCAAGTTACCACCTGTTATCTTTATACAAATAAAGTGCACACTCCTGTGAGAGTTAGATCTGTGCATGACACTGGCTACCTCTTCCTTTTGCCTCTGTCACTATGGTAATATCATAACTGAGCAGCATCTCTGCCTGACAGGTGCAGTATAGACTGAAATGGGTGATATTCTAGAGATGACGGATGGGGAGAGAGCAGAGAGAGACAGATGCCAGGGTGTGTCTGGTCTACACCATGAGATCAATCAAACTCAATCACCCGACTCTGACTGGTAAACATGAATACCCAGCCAAAACAACTTATGCATCTATGCCTACCTGAATTTTAAATCTGGTCTTTCTCAGTTTTACCCTGGACAGTATAACCGTAGATGGCAGAAGAGCTGAGTTAGAGAGTTTTCTGGCTGATGTAATGCAGTCACAAAAGTCATGAATACTTACACCTTGATGTGACATTTTTGTATGTAGATGTGTTTTTGTTTTGTTTGTTTGTATGTTTTTGTTATGGAAACTTTAGATGTATTAGATATTACTGATGCTTGTATTAAGCCGGAGGTTTAAATATTATTAGATGTTTGTTAATATTTAATTCACTGTAGTTTCAAACTGAATTTAATTATGAACTAATTGCATAACTAAATGCATAATTTAACTTTAAGGTTTAAACATATATATAAAACTGTTAAACATATATATAAAACAACACAGTAACATCACCCAAATAGTATGTATATATATATATATATATATATATATATATATATATATATATATATATATATAATGTTTGTATGTGTGACACATGCTTTTTTTTCATTTAAATTAATTTAATTTAATAATTAATTTAATAATTAATTTTCTATATATTATTTTATAAATTCATGGAAAACTTCCCAAACCAGCTAGTCCCAACTACGTGAAAGCCTCATTTAAATATTATTTTTTGTACATTTTATCTATGTAACTTTAATGTTCATTTTGTGTTTACTGGTCTTGCTGATCTCACAAAAAATCAAAATTTTTAAACCTTACAAAATGTATATAAAAAAACATATTTAACAATTTGCAAAGATATAAACTGTGTGTGTATGGGTATATATATATATATATATATATATATATATATATATATATATATATATATATATACCCATACACAAAAACAAACAAAAAATGTCTTTAGAAAAATAAGCACATATACACATTAAGTCCACATATTTAGAACAAACTACTCAAACAGCAATACCACAGCTTTATTTAAAACATCAATTTGTGCATTTTATTGCAACATTTTATTCAACATTCAGTTGCGATACAAAAATGTCATAAAATAAGCAGTAAAAATAAAACATATTGGTGTATTTTGCCATGTCCTTGTTGCCTATGGCATGTAAAGTGCTTTTTGCAGAGCTGGTCGACAGAGAAAAGTACAACGTTATGAGTATTTGTGAGGCAGGCCATATATCACTAGTCTGGTAAGATGCTGCAGTACACGCACAGACACGAAGAGTGTGTACTGACTCACAGGAACGCACAAAAATGAAAAATTGCCATGTGAAAACAAAAGCAGCGCGTAAACACTGTAAGCATTGTCTTTTTAGTGCACTGTAGTGATTTTTTAATGCGCTGAAGTCATTTGATTTATAAGACACTGTATAAAAGCGCCGGAATAGACAGCTGCAAGGTGAGTTGCAAGGTCTGTTTGTGGACGCAAGGTGCCAGTGATTCGTCCTTTGCCTGAGCCGTCAGCAAAGGTTAGAGACATTCAGAAAGTATTAAACACATCCATCATCCATGTGGAAATGCACAAAGAATTTAAAATCATCCAAAATGAGAGCTATGTATCAATCCTTAAAGCAAACCTATAGAAAATGACCAGCGATATCTAAAAGCCACCGTTTTCAAGCGCACACTGTCCATTTGAACTCTTTTGTGAAGGACACACTTGCTCTGTATGGTGGAAGATGAAAGACAGAATGAGTTTTATGGCCGGCTCTCTTGACAGTGTGTGATGTTATTGCATGTCACTTATCAAAACTAAACTGTGATAGACCAAAGGGCTCCAATAAATAGACTGTCTCCTAGCAACATCTTGACTGGTGACTTTTCTTCTCTCTCTGGTTCCTTCAGCCAAACTGGATGGCATGGGGTGAATGGATATGTGTGGATGGGCAACTTACTCTTTGTGTGTCACCTGTATTAAGAAGGAATGTGGATCTGTTCATTTTGAAAAACGAAAATTCTAAACACGTCTAATGATTTCTGAACCAAGAGAAATTAGAGATGCAAGGGAATTAAAATTGGAAATAAAAAAAACTGGCGATATGACAGCTATTATTTCTTCTGGCTAAAAGTAAATAAATTACCATTATGAACCAAATCAACCAGGTACAGGTAAATCACAACATTACAAAATTTGTATTTGAAAATCAGACAAAAAAAAGTACAAAACTCATTTTTAGAGAATCACACCCCCACGTAAAACACTGCAAAGGACAATAACATAAAAAATGATAATTGATTGATTTACTGATTATGATCATATATAGAAATAATGTTGCATTTATACCAAAAAATTCATAGTACGTAATTAAAAATCAATAAATTGGCCATTTTAAAACTTAATAATAATATTGTTTGGGCTGTTTGTTGTTGTTTTTCATGTCCCATGTGCTCTGTGTGACCTACTTTCTGTCTTCAGTTGATGTCTCATTATGTTCAGGTGTGTCTAGTTAATTATGTCATTTACCTTTTGCTTTATAAGTTCCTGTTTGTCCTATGTTAAATCGTCTGGTCTCGTTGATGTATGCGTGTTATTTGCTCTTTTGTAGAAGGTTAAAGACTGTTGAAAGTTATATTCTTGTTGAGCGCTCCTTCCTGCAACCACACCGTGTGAAATAAAAATATAATACTTTGAGAAAAGAAATAGAAAATTCAGTGGTTAAAGTAACCATTTTATTGTTGTTTAATTTAGGTATCACAACATAATGGACAGTTTGAAAAACAGAGATCTAAAGATTACATTTAACATTCTTATTAACTTGAAAGGAGATTTAAAGGAAGGCAAAGGTAATCTAAATAAAAATGAGAAAATGCGCATACATTTTTTAAAAAAAAAAATTTTTATATTTATGCATTTTATTTATTTTTATTATTCTGCTTGGAGCTGTATAGCCAATATGGTACCAATATATTAGGTATCCCTAAGAGAAATTAAGTAAAATCATGAAACTTTATGACAAGAGAAACTCCACTTGAGCAACATAAATTAAAACATTTTATATATATATATATATATATATATATATATATATATATATATATATATATATATATATATATATATATATATATATATTATTATTATTACTATTATTTTCATGTAAATTAATGAGGCATAAGGCGAAAGCAGGAAAAAGCCTCAGATATGCTGTGAAATCAAACATAGTGCAGGTGGAAAGGCTTGTCACTGACAATTAGCAAGTCTACACTGCAAATCTGATGGATGGAAAGAATGAATTAAGACAAGATGAAGGGAAGAATGCTGTGGGGAAGAGCTAAATGGTAACGGTAATGTAAGCAGATGGCTGACTGACAGAATGAAAAGATGATTGGTGCCAATTGAAGCCAGCAATGCATCTCAATTTTGTTTTGACAAAGAAAATGCCTGGTGTTTATGGGGTGCCATCTCATCTTCAGTGAAAAAAATCCCACCATGTCCATTCAGCATGCTATATTTACAGCTACAACTTTTACATTTTCATTCAAGCTATTGTATGACACATAAAATCAAAAATAGCCACATTTAACTGCTTGTGTGGAAATTATAAACTGTGAAATGGCAGATTTGGAATCTATTTGCTCTGTTTAGGCTTCTCCCAGCCTTTGGCATCTCTCTTTGGCTGTAGTCTTTGCCTCCTGTGAACTCCACATGAGTCTTCGCTTTAAACACTCACTTGGCAATGATTCACTCCGCTATTTTTTTATTTATTTATTTTATTTTTTCTAGCACAGAATAACCCCACACATCACGCGCAATTATCACTCACAATGCTGGATCTCTGGCACAATGGATCCATCAGCAGTCTGATTGCAAAGCGTATCTGTTGTTTTAGGCATTGCTGTCACTTTCCCTCAAACCCTCTTCTCATTGTGTTGATCCATGTGCAACTACAAATTTTAAAGCGTGTAATTTTCAGAAGTAATGAGCGTTTTTTATGAGAAACAAGCAGAGGAAATTTCGCTGTAATTTTCCACTACATTGAATACAAGAGTAGTTTTAAAGGTTGCTTGTAAGATGTTACATCGATTTTTCTTCTGTTTGCATTTATTTTTAAATAAAGTCTGCCACTGGTCAAAAAACTAGTCCCATCGCAATACTACTGACTGATCCAATGTATTCTCAATCAATAATGCTCACTAAATATTTATATTTTTGATGCTTTGGATATCAGAGCAACCTTGGAATGGAAATAAATAAATAAATACAAACAGTTTAAGATGCTGTCAACATTGACCAATATTCATAACATGTCATTTCAATAGGAATCTACGTGACTGTGAGTTTTACATGAAGTCCCCCATGCAGATTTTGCTCAGATTTAAGTTGGTAATGAAAACGTATTGCATTGCATTATGCACAAAATAATTTGTTTCTGCAATAGGGATGTTCAATTGGCTCTTAAAGATCTAACTGCCTGCTTACTCAGACCCATTTCTAATCGAAACACACATGAAGCAACTAATCAAGGTCTTTGGATTTGCTTCTAAAGGGTGTTTATTAGAAGGGGCGTTAAACATTGGCTCTGCAGTTGAAGATCTCCAGGAGCTGGGTTGAGCACCCTTGATCTAGATCATAAATTGGGTTGGATCATTGAGCTAATGTGTTTGTTGAAAACCGCTGAAGACTGGGCAGTGCTCAACCCCTGGGAACTCTAAGGTTGTACAAACCAGACAAGCAAATCACCCCCAGATCAATACCTCAGCACTGAAGCCTGACGAAAGGCCTGGAGGTAATATAAATCATTAAAAGCAAACAACTAGCAGCAAATGGTAAACACGTGGGAGGACCAAGGGCTAGCTCAACAGTGATCCATCTCTCAATGCTGGACCCTTAATCCTTAGAGTAATATCATAAAACATAAACACAAGTGAAAATCCTCCCCAAAAAAGTCTCAAAGTCAACATGGCTCTTCACAGCAAGATTCGCACATCCGTCGTCGTTAATTTATCAAAAAATTACAGTTCTGGACTTTTTTCAGAGTCAACATCCTGTCAATTCAACAGCGTTTAAGCTTCTGTAGGACCCAAAACTGCCTTTTTGAGTCACTTTTCATTATGAAGTAATGAGTAAAAAGGCTGTTAAGGTGCAGAATGACAAAATGTGCTGATAACCAAGTGTTCTGAAACCATATGATAGGTTTTAGAGACAAAAAAGGCAGAGATTTAAATCCTAATTTTATTAAAACGAGTTCTCATTGCTGCTTTCCTAAGAGTACACCAGAGAAACTGTGTGCCATTCGTTAGCAACTTCTTATTATTGAATCCATTGATCCAGTTCACAAAACTGCACTGAATTACTTATTCATGAGAGGAACTAATCCAATGTCATGACAAATCGGGTCCACTCTTAAAATCAGGTTAATTTCGATATGCAACCAAGACTCAGCTTTTAAAACATTCTAGCAATAAATACCATTTTATGGCTCTATAATGTGTTGTGACAGATAACTGTAGTGCCTCTGTTCAAGTGGCACATAATCTGATTATCTTTATAACACAGAAAAACGTCACGATGTACAGTATCTTATTTCAACCACGGAAAGACAGCGGATTCCATGATACAGCTGGTCAGATCATCTATCACTCATACTACACTAATAGAGGTTGAACAGCACTGTGTGGACCGCTGAGTTTACAGAGACAAACATAAGTGCTAATAAACTATATATTACTATTGTTTATATTTTTGTTGATGACTGAACAGCTATATTAGTGCAACTAATACAGAACAGCCAGTCTCATCCACCATCCAATCACATCGATCACTATGACCTGGGTTCTGAGCACCTGCAGCTGAGAGGCACCCATTCAATCACCTCATCAAGCAGCAAGCACAAAAGCACACACCTCGCTTTGCTCAGCAAAAAAAACTATACTCACCTGTGTTACTTACCTCCTGTGTGTTCCTCCTAGTTCCCAGTGTATCTCCAGCAATCTCCTGTGCTCCCTGAGGTGTGGGCTTCTCAAACAGCCCTTAAAGATTGCTATTACTCACTTCAGTCATTCGAGGTGGAACTCTTGAACGAATCAGCTCCAGCCTTCCATTCTCTGTTTATATTTCACTTTCATCTTCTGTGTCAAGTCCATTCTGTTACAATTAGATGCTGAAGTTGGAGTTTACAATTCTTCCAAGATTCTAAGTCAGAATCTTCCAAATTCAGAGTAAAAATGGAATGCTAGATAGACTGTATAAGTGCAGAAACTGAAAATGTTATT
The DNA here is from genome assembly GCF_018831695.1 of Puntigrus tetrazona. NCBI lineage: Eukaryota > Metazoa > Chordata > Actinopteri > Cypriniformes > Cyprinidae > Puntigrus > Puntigrus tetrazona. Next base: position 7,356,246 of record NC_056721.1, on the reverse strand, counting down.
AAAGCAAGTGGATGCTGAATTGTTGGTCTGTGAGACGACATAAAAACACACTTCACATATTCTGATAAATAAACCTGGCTGTGAATGAACATAATGGCATTGAGTAGCCTATTATTTCAAGCACTTGTCACTCCATGTACGGTGATATGGATATATTACTACAGACTACAAGTGAATGAATGAATGAATGAATGAATAATGTTTTAATTCAGTTTTAATTCAAGGTTTCTATCGTAATCCTTGTTGTTTATAATTATAATTATAATTATAATTTTACAACAACAGCTACAAGGTCAGTCATAAAATTATACATTTTGATTAGAAACAAAGAAGAAAGATGGCTTTATGGACTACAGTTTCATCAAGCACTATACTATAAAACTATTATTTTTAAAAAGTATATAGATCTTTCGTCATTGTTCAAAGTATATCATTTAAAGTGTTGTTTTTGTTCTCTGATCGGTGGTGGTGTAAAATCATGGTTAACGTAGTTATTTGTTATAGTTTTTGTAAATATGGTTTTAAATGATCAGTAAATCATTATAGATCCTTTCTTTAGAAAATATCTACTGTAATTATAGTGCATATATTTTCTATTTTCCCTGTAAGCATAAATATTTGTCATGATTTTGGTCTGTGTGCTTCCATTTCTTCACCACAAGATGTCATTATCCACCACATGGACTCTTACACTACACAGACCGTTGCACATCACCCTGCACTTCATTTCCCATCATCTATTGCACACAGCTGTTACCAACCACTCACCCGAAAGCGTTTAGCACTCTCCAGTGGTACCTACAATATGAAGCCCTTCCATGAACCCTTAGTTGAATCAAAAGTGTAGTTTTGTTTTATTCTGAGTTCATCACTTCCCTAGTGATAGCTGCTCCACAGAGCCAGTTTCTAGTTTTTCTTAGTTTAGTCATCATCTATTCTTGCTGGTTCTCTCATTAGTAGACTATTGCCTGTGTGCCTTGGATTAACCCTTGTATTGCCATTTTGGACCCTGTTTTCCCCCGCTTGGATTACTGCTTGTGTACCTGGATTAAATCTCTCAGCTTTGTCCTGTTGGATTATGTTTGCCATTGACTGACCCTCGCTTGTTCCCTGGATTACTCTTGTGTCTTGCCCATGGCCATACCTGTCTATTGTTACTATTGTTGACCCTGCCTGTATTTTGACGTATCTTTTAAAAGAAAGTTTGCAAACGGATCCACAAACCTCTCATCTTGTCAGCCCAGTTACAATATCTAAATCTAATTATCTATCCTTAATATCCTAATATTTATAGCTCATGGTAGGCCTGTTTTAAAGGTTTTAAGTTACGTTCAAAATCAATTCCCCATGGAGAAAATAAACAGGATTTTCCAATACTTCTTAACCCGACTGTTGCACTTTGCCCACTAGTGGTTAGGGAATCACAGTACGGTCGATAGATTTCTATAAACGGTGATACATGTGTTTCCTACATGAAGAATAATTTATGTGATTCACTCTTGCATATAAATGTAGTTGTCACCCTTAAAGACAATCTCACGCATCACCTCTTAACAGCAGTTAACTGCATGTAGTGCACAAAGTATAGCTGTGTTGTAAGCAACGCTGCTTACAAATTTCCAGTCAATAAAACAGGAGGCCAACGACACAGGAGATGTTGATTAAATGCTTTGTACAATCTAACAATAGCATGAACATCAGCACGGTGAAGCACCTGAGCAAAATTTGCACTTTGCTCATCCATGCTGGGCACAGCCAATTAATCACTGCACACCCAGTCATTATAGAGCCTGTTTTAGACAAATAACTACTATAATTGCATGGCCTCTGTTTTATATTTGTCTGAGAGGTTGTAAACTTATCATTTGGTCTTGGATCACACCGATAACAGCCCCAGAAACTCATTCTCAGCGCTTCTAATCTTTGTGTAATAATCTCACTCTATTAATCACATCACTCTGACACACACACACACACACACACACAGAGGCAAACAAACAGACAAGCTAAAAGATACGCAAGGAGCAGCTGGCAGATGGAGAGCGCTCTGAAGTCCAGACAGTCCGGGGTGAAAGAGGACACGGCGCATCATCTTTTCCAACTGAATTTCAATCTTAAAATACCTTTGCGTGCCGATGAGACATCTTGCTATTGCTGCCCTTGTTTCTGCTTTCAAACGATCTATCCATCCACATAAATAGCAGCTCAAAGGGTATCAGCAATTACCACAAAGCCAGGCATAATGCTGAAGTGAGTGCTAAGACAAAATGCAAAGTGATGCCCCGGGCTCGGATGAGTGCCACTTGACCCTCTCTGCATGTTTAATAGTAAGCTGGCTATCAGGTTTTGTAAATAGAGAAGAGAAACAGAAAATAGCTGGTTTGCTGCTCAAGAATCAGTTTTTCCTATTATTATTATTATCATAAATGTTGAAAACAGTGTACGTTTTCCAGCAGACTTTAATGAGCAGAACATTCAAAAGAACAGTGTCTTTGTAACCATCTTTTGTAACCTTTCAATTCTCTTTCCAGTCACATTTGATCAATTTGCAAAATGCATTCTTGCTAAATGAAAATATTTCTTCTTCCAACAATAAAAACAAACTAACTAAAAACAGAGAAAAATAGTGTGAGGCATGTGAAGACAACAAGATTTTTATATTTTATTTATATATATATATATATATATATATATATATATATATATATATATATATATTGCCATTGTAGTCAAATATTTACTTCATGTAATGGTGACAGTACAAACTTTTTTAAATCAAGAAAAATGTACTTTTTTTTTTTTTTCACAAATCTATATGCAGATTTTTATGTGTTAACGTTAAAAGCCTGTCGATGGAATAAAATAATGATACATTTTAATACATTTCCCATCTGTCTTTAAAGCAAAGCATAAAACAGTAATGTTAAATTATCTTCTTATTTATTATTATTTTCAATTTTTTGAACCCTGGCAAACAACGAGGATTTCATAGATATGTATAAATAGATGCCTAATTAGTGACTATTTCTATAGGGCCACTAGACATAAGTCATCCGCCATTTTGTATCGTAATTTTCTTCACAAAGCACACCCTACTGAGCACCAAGCTTTGACCAACTGATTGAGTCATTGTCTCCATTTAATTAAAGAAAGTGGAGAGAATGAGACAGTGAAAGAGAGGCCTAAGGCTGACAGTTATTGTGTGTGGTGTGTCTGCATTCGGTCAAGTAACTGCAGACCTTGTCTGTCCTTATATTTATCATCACTTGCATTCAGCGGCAAATGAAAAAAGAAAACTGGACACCTTCTAGCTTTTGACTGCCAAGGCCAAAAAGCAGTTGGCTATGGCTTTAATTGTGTCTTGTCCACTCCATTTTCCACCCTCCTTTTCTCCCCGTCTTTGGCAGGCTTGTCGTTTGGAATCTACAGCCTGCAGGAATAAGCCAGAAAACTGAGTTACTGTCGCTCGTCGCTTCTATCAGCTGAGTTTCCTGTTACAAAAATCAACAGTTACTGTCATCTGCGAATGCTCAGAGGCGGGAACTCCTTTTCAGGGTCACATTTCACCTTGAGGGGATCAATTTGCACATTTTACATTTACATTTTCCATCGGTTTACTGGCATGCTGCTGCTTGAAAGATAAGTGAAGTAATTAAGGCAAAAGAAAATTAAATAAGACCTCGTTTTGAGTGAAATCTGCTTCTCTCAAATATGGCAGACAACCGAACAAAAAAAAAAGTGCTTGTCTTTCTCATTCACCATTTTCATATTTTCGGCATCCTACAGGCTGTAGATCATTACCTATCTCTATTCTCTTCCTGAAGGTCAATGATCTTCTCTGGAGGCAGCCCATTAAAAGCTTTGTTGTGCTGCCTGCTTCTCCTACATATGCATCAGATTATCTCTTTATTCCAAGAGGTCGTAAGGACAATGTGGGATCGTGAAATCAGCAGCCGATTCCCCTTTCAGCTCTGGATTTTGCCGCTGGAGTTAAGTGGTTAACTGTCTTGGTCAGGGGTGTAAGAATTGTGTGAGAGAATTGTGCGGCTGTTTTAAAGGCATGTTACTTTGATATTTAGTATTTCGTCTTTTTTCGGTGTTTATGAAATATTTCGAACACTAATATTTTATGCATAAAATGTAATATAATATCATTTTAAAATATCTCTTGGTAATCTTTTATTTACGCTACTTAATTTTTATGTTAATTTAATGTTTACAGGTAGAAAACAGATCCACACAATTCTAAATTAAAACCTAACAAAATGAAAAATAAACGCATAAAAATATATATCTGCAAGCAGCATTGGAAAATGTGACAATTATAATGCTAGAAAAATTTGTTAGACCTTTTAATGAATATTATTGATGATGTCATATTTACTGCATGGCATAAACAAAGTTCTGTCCAGTAAAATGCTCTGTTCCCTCGTTTTTTACATACATGAAATAAGCAAATAATCTCTCCTATACTGCTGACAGTGAACCTCTTTATCAGAACCGCCATCCTCAGGTTCAAATATACCAGTTTAATTTTCTCCTTCATCACTCTCTGACTCTGGCAGGTCTGCAAAACGAAGGTTGTGTTGAGAAATACTCCACCACCGAATGTGAAATATCCTCTTTGCTTTTTAGGGTGTACTTGCCCAGCTGTGATATTAACTCAAGGCTAATGGCCTATAGTGTTGTGCTGTGTGTGTTTGTGCATGTGTGTGTGTGTGTGTGTGTGTGTGTGTATGTATGTATGTATGTATGTATGTATGTATGTATATGTATATGTGTGTGTATATATATATATATATATATATATATATATATATATATATATATATATATATATATATATATATATATATATATATATATATATATATATATTTTTTTTTTTTTTTTTATTATCCTGCTGCATGCTAAAAATTAATATATAGTACTTTCACTCTCTCTTTAACAGTCAAAGACTGAGCATGTCATATTATTGCTGGAAAACCACACACACACACACACACACACAAACAAACAAACAACTGAACATTTCTACACTTTACACTGAAAGTTAACTTTTTGCTTTTCCAGCATGGTATGGTGGGTTTCAAAGATTAATAAAAGCACCCTCCGAGGACTGTGAATCATTCCTTTCAAGCGCTTTCAGGGCCTTTATGGGCTCAGAGCCAAACAGAGAGAGCTTTTAGAAACACATTTTTCAAAAATGAAGTTCTGCAGGAGATAGACAGTTTTTCCTCCCTGTGCAAACAAAGAATGTGATCATTTCATTAGCCAACAAATACTCTGGGTTCTATAAGTTCGGTAGACACCCTTTCTTTAAATAAAATAAATCCATAAATCGTGCAATAAAAATGAATCGGGCCATTTTAAATAAAGAATATTTTACAATAATAATAATTCAAATAAACAAACTAATAAAAGTGCTGTATTTGTCAGTCACATGTATTGAAACAATTGACACTTGCATAATAGTACTAACAAATCAGAATGTTTTCATAATGACCATAAACTATAACATAATTGTGCATGTATTTATCTTCAATATAGTTAATTCAACAAATATATTTTGAAAATATGATTCCTTAAATTAAACCAAATAGACGCAGATATTAAATAAATTATACTATGACATTTTTTTGAGTATTAAAACTGTTGCAATGCCTGAGCTCTTTCTTTCTTTTTCTTTTTTTTTCATCTATCATCGTTTTAGGGTTTTGTCCATTGTATTGCCATGGAAACAAAGTTGTAAAATGGTATATAAGTGTTTTTGCTATTTTTCCGCATCATATAGTTCACAGATCACAGCCGGAGTTCAGTGTGCTACAGTGGGATCCATAGTGATAGAGAACATTGAACTTTGCACAGCACTCTGGGATCAATGTTAATCGCGTGGTGACATGAGCAGCCAGTCCAATTTCCCTCCAGCAGCGCCTGCGGTGCACCAATTATAAACCAACAGAGGGAGGTGAGAAAAAAGAGGTGCAGGTGTGTGTACAGAAGTCAGTTTTCAGGAAGTGTGCGCATGTTTGAATTCCTGTCCTCATTTGTTTACTCATTGCGGAACAGGATGCAAACAGACAGTGTGTATCTCGCCTCTTTTCTTCTTAGCACCTGTCGTGAGGAGGAGCTGGGACGAGTGCCAATCGACAGGAACATATTAACCAGCCAAGTATCTAACACGCGTGCAATATTCTTTCTTGTATTGCTTTGATGCAGTCATTGTTCACTTTATCTGTTTCGCACCTCATAATGCCGTTAAAATGTATTACTTTGGTATCAAACTGTAGTACTAGTTTTATACATACATGTTACTGAATAACCGGTTACCATATTCATATATCACACATGGAAAATAATACCATTATATCACCATACATGTTCAAAAAGGCTAAAATGATGCCCAGACTTTACAGTATTATGTGTAGGTGTTGCAGACTGTAACGGGATATGATACTTTCATATACTTTCATTGTACAGAACAGGTTTATTGCTTTTGTCTACAAGACAAAGATCATGTCTCCATGACAACTTCAGTAAACAAGCGTGCACATGTCCTTGGTGACAGAAGAGAGGAACTCGTTTGGGCTTTGTGAGGTAATTTTTTATTTTTAATAAATCCTTAATACGTTTCACATTGTTTTTATGTTTGACCTGAGCTGTTTATAGGAATAGAGAAAATGTCAGCTTAAATGTTGCGATAGTTTTTATTATTATGATTATTATTATTATTAATAATATTAATCTCAGTTACTGAATCATCTGAATCGTCGATTCGTTCACTGACCCTTTCTGTAAGATCTGTTCGTTTCGCCAGCAGGTGGCGAGAGAAGTGAAGGGAAAGTATACGCTGAACAGATTTACACTAATGTTAGTTTAATACAGTTTCGTATTAAAAATGTCTAGTAAGTTTCATAAGTAACTAAATGTGCCATTTTGAAGTAGAAAGTCTAATTTCTTTGTAAAATGTACTTTTCAGTAACAGCGTTTGTTTTAAGTAAAGCGCGCCAGCATGTTAGGTAGGTTTTGATGGATCAGTGCTGGTTTGAGATAGTCCTCTGCTGGTTTAAACCGGTTTAATCCAGCTCATGGCAATCTAAGGACCATCTTAAACCAGCTTCCAAGTTTCAAAACCTACCTTTTTTCAACAGGTTCCCGAAACACACTGCCTGACTTTCATCTGTCCCAGACGACAGACTGGCATCGTGAAAACTATTGTGGCGATTTCTGTGATCTTGGCTCATTATCGATTCTGTGTTGTACGTGCAACCAAAGATAACGATAAAAAAAAAACTGCATGATCATCGCTCAGTATACTGCTATGAGTGGCATTTGCTGACTGACCGATGCAAATGCAACGTGGAATCAACACAACATGTCGCTAAAACATAAAACGGCTTACTTCAAGCTCTTTTTAGCATTTTTTTAGCACACATACATCTGCAAGATCACATGATCTGTACAAACCTCTTAAGGACATCTAATAGATGTCTATTTGACATCAAGTTGTTTCCAAATGTTTCAAATCTATCATTATTTGTTCGTCCTGTTTTATTTATTTACTTCAATTAAAGGCCCTATAACCTAGAAAAACATTCATGAGAAGCTTGTGAGCTAGATCGGCCAGATTTGTCCAGGGCTGAATTTTAACCCCAGTCCAGTCCTGGTCTGAAACAATAAGTATGTTGTACATCTAGCTACCTCAATCCTTGCGCTCAGGCGGTTTGGCAGCTTACCTGTAACGCTACAAAGTCGTGGTTTGAACTAGTGACTTACGGCCTCAAAAACCTGCCTGGGGCACAGCACATGTTTAGTGCTGGAAATCCATTTATCACTCGCTGAAACTGCCATGTCTTCGCGGAAAGGCATGTTCTTGTCAACTTATAACAATTTAAAAATAGTAATAATAATTTGCTGTGCAGGACATGATTGCACCCACTTGTGGAGGTGAATGATGGCGGGACGAGAATCTCGGAGCAGAGCTCGTGTGAAGATGTGCCCTCAGCAGAGAGCTCGCCGCGAAGCCTACAGCGAGCCATCCAAAGAAACGCAGGGCTGGATGGCAGCGGCGAGGCAGCGCGTGTGCGCGCACCTGAATAATCAAAAATCCCACCAAGTCTGCAAACTCACCGCTGCTGCGGAGCGTCAAACTCAACTCACAGCACAATTAAAAGCCGCCGAGGCGAGGGATCGCGTTAGACAGCTGAGACAACACTGTCAAAAGCTGAAGGCAGGGAATTTCCTTAAAATAATAGTTGATTTTATTATGTGTAAACACTTAAACTTGCACTCAGTAATTCCATCTTTACATTACCTTGGCCAATATCGGTTTTAGGAGTCTTCTACAATAGGTATACATGCATGCATCGCTTTTATGTTCTCAAAATATGTTTTTATATCACCATATTTTCCAGCGATTCTCAAACAATTTGTGTGAATCAGTTTTAAGATTCAGTCAAGATTCAGTCCCTCTAAATCCCTCTTTTTGCTTGAGCCTACTCTGCTCTGATTGGTCAGGTGGCCCAGTTTGTGATTGGTCCACCGCGTACAAATCTTCAGAAGCGATGGGCCAAATCTTTATTTTGAGAGATAATAACTTTATTTAGAGTGCACTTTCAGATTTACAACTTAGTGTGTGACTGAATGTACTTTAATGTCATTTCTAGTGAAACTTTTATGTCAATTATTTAAATACAGGTCTTTTTGTAAAGACGTATGTATAATGTTCAGGGTAGGACATTTAAAATAGAAGTACATTTTTTAAAAGTGTATTAAACTGTGTAGGGTACTCTCTTTAAGTACATTTTAAGTGGCATCTTAGTTAATTACATTATCTTTAAGTTCAGGTTTTATTTATAAGTGTATTTTGACCTGCTTTCAGTAATGAAACTGAACGAATCACCCAGATATATGACACAATATCAAAGAAAAGTGTCTTTAAACACATTCCAAAATGAATTTCTTGAATAACTTAAAAGCAAATGCACCTTTAATCACAAAAGCACAAGACCCCTAAAGTTACTCAGGTGTGAACATGTTAATGATATAAATCTCACCCAATTCTTTGGAAGGAAACTCAATACAGCATTTGCCTTCTTGGAGCTTGCCTAAAAGTCTAATCTCTCTCTTCGCAAATGTTCAGGAGCAGGAAATTAACTTAATGATTTCACGCCAGTCTAACGCGCAGAGGGCTGTGCGCCTGGAGGAGCTGCTCCCTGCGAGAGAGAGGAAGATAAACCACGCAGACTGCATGGACCAATTACAGGTGGATATATTTGCCTAAAACGTCAAAAATCTCATAGATCGCTTTTTCTTGTCTTGTGTAATTAATGTAAATATCCTGCTATGGAAACGCCAAGCGAGAACCTAAAACGTTTTACACTAGCAGGAGGATTTATTTCCCCTTTCACACTGCTGTAATGACGTAAGCAGCTCCCAGCTGACAATTTCTCATCGACCGTCACAGTCCTGATGGCATCTCCTAAATAAGCATGACCAGAGAATCAGAGAGAGAGGATCTCTTCTGCATCTCCACAGCTGGAGGAACTTGTTCCTATACGATTTCCCCCCCAAGCAGCTGTTTTGTCTCTGACTTTTATTTTATCCTTAAGCGTTCTTCAATAATAATAATGAAAAAAGCATTTAGAGGAATCGCGGCAACGGGTTCTGCATCTGACTGCCCTTTCAAAGTGATGTTATCTGTAGATGGAAAATGTCAATGCAGTGTCAAGTGTCATCTGCGTAACATCCGCATACTTGGTTCAACCGCTGCCATGCGAGACCCTACAGTGATGGGACTGACATTACTGCGTCGTGACATTCAGAGTGTTCAGGGATTCAGATTGATCTGTTATTGTGCGAGGGGCTCAGAAGCGCACACTTACATCAAACCTGCATGAGATCGGTCCTTTGGGGCTCCATCAGCCGTTGGCTTTATATTAATGACAAGTGACGGGCAAATATACACTTGGAACTGTCCAGCTGAACAAGACCGAGACGTGCGCATGTTTTAATGTTAAGCGTTTTGGGCATTCGATGTATAGTTTGCAAAATAGCATCCATTTAGAAGAAAGAAACGTGTGCAAAGGTTTGGAATGATATGAGGGTGGTAAACGGCGACAGAATTTGAATTTTGGGCGAACTGTCTCTTTAATTTGACTGCTCATTAAATGTTTAAGTTTCATTTGTAAGTCACTTGGATAAAACGGCATTTTAAAGACCTTTCGAATGAAATTTTAAGCACCTTCTGTTGCTTACGTTTTCTACTGTTTTCTTCTGCTCGGTTTCAGAGACGAAGAATTGAGGAGATCCTAGAGGATTAGAAGGGCCTGTCCATCAGTCATCGATGACTGAAGACTAAAAGGAATATATTTTCTGAGAATGAAAAGGCAGAGTATATTGTGGCCTTGCATGCCAAATCTTTATCCCTATGTTTGCATTGCACTTTAGGTAAAATGTCAATTTCACATTACTTTATTATATTTATTAAATTACAATTACGTTATATTGTAATATTGTAATAATATAATAATTATTATATTGACTGATTTATAGATGGGCAATATTAAAATTCTATGCCACTTTGTATAAGGTGTTTGTATGAGATGTTATTTTTAAATTATAAAGCTATAATGTAGTAGCTATTATATTCTAAATTAACTTTTTATATTCTCATGTTTATTTTTAGTTAATTTCTCATATCATTTTAATTCGTTTTCTCTATCATTTTTATTTTTAATAATATTATTTACGTATTTTTTGTCATATTTCTTTATTTAACTTTTAACAATTTTTGTTTGTTGTAAGTTCATTCATCAACGCATTCAATGTAAAATATATTGAAAGTACATTGACCGGTAACTGATATAGTACTGGTATTCAGTATCAAGCAATTAATTCTGTTCGTTTTTAGAAATACTCCTTCATATTTGATCAATATCAGATTAGAGGACTAGGACTTCTATCTAAAATCCATTGTGCTGCAGTTCCAATAACCAGAGGTCTAAACCTCTGATCTTATTATATCATATTTCATAGTTTCTCCTATGTCTCCGAGCCTGCTTTTCTTTCACGTGAAAACCAAAAGGGGATGCCAAAGTGGAGACTGGATGTTCAGTAATCCCATCTCAGCAGATTATGATAGAGAGCAAAAACCTATCTAGACAAAATGAAAGTCTTCAACTGAGGCACAGAGGCTTCCAGGGTGGAAAAAAAGCCCAGACTGACATTACCGCCAAATAGAAGAGAGAGTAAAGAACAGGGCAGCTTGCCATGTCAGTAGCAGTCAAACACAGAGTGCTGGCAGCAAGGCTTTTTTGTGCGTGAAGTGTCTGTGAAGCATCAGGGGGTGAATCTGGCAGCGGGAGGTCGGACTTTGAGCGGATGATCAGCTTGTAAGGCGTGAGTGTCCAAGTAATAGAAGTGCCCTCTAATCACCTTGCAGATTGCTGACGTTACGGTGGAAAGTGAGCTCTTTTTGGTGTCAGCAGGCCTTTATCGTCATCATAGCTGTGTTGTGGGCTCTTTATAAAAAATAGACCCGTTCGCATTATGAGCGATAACTCTTTTAGCATCCAGATTCTCATTTTAGTTATTTTTCGTTGGTTTTGCTTTCTTAAACGAATTTTTTTTTTCCATTGAAGGAACCTAAATAGTTAGCTAAGCTGCTATTATTAAAACTATCTTTAGCATTATAGATTATAGATGAATTTATGCACTCTGTAGAATATCACTGCATATATAAAACTTGGAAGAGCCTGGACATTTTTAATATAACTCTGATTATATCCCTCTAAAGGAAGAAGAAAGTCATATACACCTGTGCCTCGAGGGTGAGCAAATCACCCTGGGATTTTTTTTTTTCATGGGTGAACTTTCACTTTAAGGCCCATTTTAAAGGGCTGTCAATAAGATATCGTTGCTCTGCGTGTTGTTATTGTTACTCTCCCAGCAAACGCAGAACATTTCACTAACGTTCTCCGTCGGTTTACATTTTTTGTAGGCACAAACTAAGCCTCCCAAACGCAGTTCTCTAGAATGTTCCCTAATGTCTGTTTAGATAACGATAACTATAAAGGTAACCAACTATATTAGCATCCACATCAAAGCAGGGCAAGGTTATTTTTACTGTAAGTGCACTGCGGTGCTGTCTTCAGTCGCTTTAAACGCTCTTGAAAAGCGAGATAGATTTTTATTGGCTGCCAGTGAATTTTTATTTTTTCTGAAAGTCATTTCAGAACGTGATGTTATCGTTACAGTTGTATTGCGGATTCTCTTAAACGCAAAATGACAATATAGCAATAAATAAATAACCGTATTGTTATCGCTACAGTTATCATCCTTGGTGTGAACGACCTTGACGCTGATATTTTGTTCAGTCCGAGGGAACATCTGGGTTCTCCTCAGCAGAGGCAGGTAAATAAAGTCAGAATCCGACCTAATTATGGCTTGAAGTCATTATGTCAGCATTGTAATTAGAAAGGAAGGAGGGTGAAAGATTGGTCAATTTCATGTCTCTTAGATTAAAGATGGGGGTGAAGCCGAAGATGACAGGAAGCAGATAACACAATTAGCAGAGCTGCTACTTAAAGGTGGGGAGAGAAAATTGCCTGTAGCCTTAACAACATAGACTATAATTAATTACACCTAAAAGGAATTTAACTACCAAATGCTTTTTAAAGACATTCTTATTGCACCATCTAACTAAATGCTCTGCAAAGCAGGCGCTTTTTAGCAGGGATAAGCATTTAATCATATGATAAATCAAACTGCGGGCTTCTTAATAGCGTACAGGGGAGGGGTTTCAGCCCCACAATGAGGCAGAGAGCTTTACTGACACCAAGTGGCCATCAGACACATGTCCATCCCCTCTGAACCCTCAGCCAGCTCCTACACACAGTCCCTGTAACTGCTGAAGGAACAGTTTACCAGCAGAGATGCAGCACTTCAGAGCAGTTCACACCAGGATGCTGTAGCAGTGCTCTACTCTATCAGCAAAAGCATCTCGGAATCAGACTCATCTAGATCATTTAAAGTTATCAAACTTGCATAATATGACAGCTGAGTTCTTTTTGTCTAATATAGTGAGCATTTCAGTTTCGGTAATCTTGCAGAAATGCCGTCGAGGGATTTTTGGGACGCGTGGCTCTCCTTGGTGTTTGGCGCCCCTGCTGGATATGTACTATATATATATATATTTTAATAAAAACGTGAATATAATCTATCAAGTAGTTTTGGTTAGAGTAACAGACACCCCGTGTAATTTAAGAAACCCGTGTCTGATTTGGCGTCATTGAAGTGTTATGGACGCCTACCTGTAAAAATAACACAGACGCATTTAAGTTGAGCAGAAGTTACGAGCCGCATTAGAGAGGATACATAAAAGGAAAGGATGATTGTCAAATAATGGGCTGCGTAATATTTCTACAACGCAAGGCCCAGTCAGCCTTATTCTGTGACTGAAGTAACAACCATTTCGTAACCCTCTAAAAGTGCTCTACTGTTAAATACGCGCTTTGTTTTATTATTTCCATCGACACGTCGTGCGCTACGTTTGCGCGATCACGGGAGGATCAACTTGAAAAGTTCCGCTTGGAAATGACAATTACTGAGGAAGTCCTTCGTCAATCGACTGAGTAGAACTGTCTAAATCAGCGCATGCGCAATTCGTCCCCAGCCTGCCTCCGTAAGGGTGTCGATTCTCAAGCTGGAACATTGGAGGAAAAAAGATACTGTATTTTACCCACAAAACAGCCCAAAAACAAACGGATGTGCATCAGAAAACGAAACGGCTACCGCCCTCCAGATCATTTTAATGCCAAGATTGTAAGTATGGTCATCCTTCGCGTTTTTTTAACAGCATAAACGTTGAGTTTGCCAGTGGATGGTGGGTTCTTTCCCGTTTTTTTCCCCCCCGAAGAAAGGGTCGTCCTCCGCGGATCCCAGTCTTCTGTGTGTGCATGTGTTTTTCCCGCAGTCTAACGGGCAGGAACTTACTTCTGTGGCTCGGCGAGAACGACGCTTTCCTAGAAACGGAGAGATTGAATGTCTTCGAGACCGACCACGGCGCTTGTTCGCAGTCGAGGAGGGAATGCCGCTTATCTTCGCCTCTCTGTTAGAGCTCGTTTCGCTTCGTCGGGATGGGATAGGTGTGTGTGCGGAGAGCTAAACTGAGTTGTCATCTGCCGTGAGGTGTATTTTGCGAGCCCCGTGCAGCGGTCGTGCTCCGGGAGTGATGTGTTTTCAGTGTACAGTTATTACAGGAAGACCGGTGTGTGTGTGTGTGTCACGGGCAACACGGGCTTGATTTTTCATCTCAAATAAAACAGTTGCATAGCCCACTCAGTCGATGTTTTAATCGCTGCCTGTTAAGCAGCACGGGCTCGTTAGGGTGGTTTGGGGCATCTCGGTGCGACGGTAAGTGAAAGCTAACGCACGGATTATAGCGTTGTACTAGGAGTATATTTTCAAACCAAACATCTAGGAAGTGGGGGAGGATAAAGCCCAGGTTATGATCCGCGCGTGCGTTTCTGTGCGCTAACCGCGTGTTTTAGGCAAGCGCTCGGAACAAACCCGCGAACGCCTTTTCGCGTGCGCATTCGCGCGTCGTTCTCGTCTCCGAAGACGTTCTCCCGTCCCTTTAGCTGGCTGTGTAGTAAAGCGCGTCCGCGAGGCGCGCGCGGGACCTTCGGGTGAATGAATTGCGCGTGCGCGCGTGCTCGCCGCCGCGGTCGTCGCGTGGCGGCGCTTTGAACGCGTCCGCGCGTGTCGCTGCGGAACCAGAGGGGAGACACACAAGCGCGCGTGCGGGTCTGACGTCAGAGCGAGAATTCCCGAGGTTAGGAGACGTTCGTGTCCGGTTTGTCTCCGAAGAGCAAGTCACGCCTGGGTGTTTTTGTGTGTGTGTGTGTGTGTGTGTTCGTAGGCATGTCTGTTATCGGACTGAATTATGCGTATCACACTGGACGCGTGTAGCCTCCTCAGTTTGTGGTGACAACGAGCGGGTTTATATTTAGCCCGAAGAATGACATGTTTCGAAACACCGAGTAAGCTTCCACGTGGGCACGCCAGTCAAGCTCGGCCGCTTTGATGTACCAGGAATCAGATTTAGCGAGCTTAGGCCGCTTCGTTTGTTGTACCACGAAGGACATTGTCTTTCTCGTAGTGCTGCGTTTGAAATTAATTATACCGCATCGTTATCTCTGAAAATGTGAGCAGAGATAGCGTGCCCCGTGTCCGGCACCTAAGCTTTTCTGAGAAAAACCCGGCCTGTCCACGAATAAAGCCTCGAAAAGTGGCTGAACTAAATTTAAGTCAGCGACCGAGACTTAGAGAATTTTAGTACTGCTTGAAGAAATTATTTCTTGAGCTGGATCGTTCCATGGACTTTATTTATTTATTAATTTATTTCTTCTTTAAATGTATTCTCATAATTTTTTTTAGTTATTGTTTCATCGGTAGAGTTTAGTTAAGCCACGGTCACGAACCTCGCCAGACAGTTTTGGAGTTTGAGGACATTTTCGTTGCAGGATATTCGATTGGACAAAAATCTGCATAGTGTAGGATGAGTCCTCATCACCCCAACACACACATGGCCAAAAGAGAAACGTTTTAAAGGCACAATATGTCAGCTTGTCATCATAAAATATCCCAAAAAACGACTTGCACATTGTGATAGATTTCATGCAGTTTTGTGCATAACATATCCCAAAAGTAGGATCTTTAAATCCAGAGAAATTCCTGGAACTTTGTATGGCTTGTCCTGGTCGTTGTTGCTTAACATTGACGTAAAATCTGCACTATCCTCAGTTTCCTCAGACAGACACACATGCTGCTGTACGTTTCATTTAAGGCTGTCGCCAATAAAGTGGAAATGCAATGAAATGAAGTGTTGACTGCACCATTAAATGTAGATCTGCTCAGTGTTCTGCCATGATTCTTTTAACGTGGTTTCACAGGCTTGCGCATTATAGCCAATCACACGCGAGCGTGTTGAACCGATGAATGCAATGGCCAATCAGAGGCGTTGAATTCAGCTTTCGCGTAACGTAAGAGACTGATTCATCAAACCTTGTATAGACGGCATTACTGATTAAAATGGAAGTTTTAATGGGAGCTTTATTTAACAATTTTCCAATAAAAAAAAGACTGACTCGTCTGCCCACATCTCAACAACCGGTAATCTTTTACACTTAGATTTATTTTAAAATAGAATAGAAAATGTCTGCCGCTGCTTGAGTTGACTCATTACTTGAATATGCT
This sequence comes from Puntigrus tetrazona, assembly GCF_018831695.1. Classification (NCBI taxonomy): domain Eukaryota; kingdom Metazoa; phylum Chordata; class Actinopteri; order Cypriniformes; family Cyprinidae; genus Puntigrus; species Puntigrus tetrazona. Next base: position 7,339,986 of record NC_056721.1, on the reverse strand, counting down.
CCTGAGAGTTAATAGTTTTTCATGAATCAGACAACTTGACATTATTTCACGGTTCATTGTATTTTATTTAATCAAGTTCAATTCAGGCTGTAGTGCTAGAAAAAAAAAAAGCTAGAAACACTGTGCTGGTTAATCATTTTTTTATCAACCTTTAAAAATGTCAACCTTTATTGAGCCACCAAACTTAAATTTTGATCAAATGGGATTGTTGCACTTTTCTCATTTTCCATCGAGTGCGGTGCTTGCAGCTCGTTTTATTTACAAGGATGTGTAATGAAGACAGGAAATCCAGCTCTCTGGTGTTTTCTCTTTCTATTTACTCACTCAAGTCCGTATTAAGGACTTTAATATTGAGTTTATGCCCGATAACAGATGTCCAATATGCGTCGTTTTAGTCTAATTTTACATGCGCTGACCTCTAAAGACATACCTTTTAGTGATCTAAATGTGTGCATTGTTTTTTCGTATTTTTGCTAAAATAAATACGAGTTCCAGTAAGACATATGCAGAGATAGATATCTTTTACCACATCCTACTGCAAGAAAAAAAACGACAACAAAAAAAAAACGCATTCTGTCTGCTGTATAGGCATTATTCAACAGCAGTTCCTGAATGAACAAAACCAGAGAAAATAGAAAAGCAATGTGACCAGTCACTGGAGCAGAATCCTGAATAAATGATTCCCTTATTCAGGGCCTTCAGGGTTGTGCAGGGTTCATAAGGGGCCAGTCGTCCTCTCTGAAGCCCTAATTCAATCAGAACAGCGCTTAGCAAAAACAGCTCCTTTTAAAACAAAAGTGAGTCGCTACTGCGAGTCGCAACCGTGCCATTTTGACATTATACAAAAGAAGCTGCAGCTATTTACAGTAGCTTTTGTAAGTTGCCGTTGCTAATCGTTTATTGCTTGATCAGAGACTTTATTTTGTTAGTTAGCTAGTCTTTTTTGACCTAACAAACTGAGATTAATTTGAATGCACAATGAAAAAAAGTTGAGTTATCTTTTTTTTTAGTTCTTCATTTGTTTATACCTGAAAGCTGTATGTTGATTTTGTATTTAAGTGCGATACAATTTGTAGCTGAGAACACTAATAAGATGAAAAAGATAGTCGACACATGTTTTTGTTTTCTGGCTAAATGTAAAAAACTAATCGATAGAGCAACCGGTGTTGACTATTCATCAATAAATGTCTCTTCTGATGTGTTCTAGTTTAAAGTTAAACACTTTTTTTTTCTATTTTTGTATTCTGTAGAAAGGCTGTTTAGATGTAGGCTGTTTAAATGTTAACTACTTATAGCGAAAATAAAATTATTGGTATTTTTGACAAGCTTTGTGCGTAAAACTGCGATTGTTGATCATAAAAGATAAAAAAGGGAAGGACTGGGTTGTTAAACTGTCTGAATATTGTTAAAGGGACAATTGTTTTTCGTGATGAAATATGGTGCCGGTATCGTTTCCTTGCTGAACCAAGCACTTTTAAAGTAAAACTTTGTAGAGAAGCCCAGAAGAACATCAACGAACTTTTAAATAGAAAAAAGTTGAAGAAAATCGGGAGTTGAATTAGAACCCATCCCTGATAAAGACAGGCATCCCGCGCGTTTTATTGATGGTTTTCACGAATGAGGTAATGAGTAAAAAATGAATATGGGCCAAAATACGATCACGTTTGATTGAATGCGAGGCTTTTGCAACAAACGCATCTGATTATATTTGTGTAATCAATTGCACAGCGTTAAATAAGATTTGTTTTAGAGTTGTTTATATCGTTGCTGTCCATAACCCTGCAGAACAGAACTCAGTTTTGGGTCACGACCCTTTAGTTTACAACCTAAGAATTCGAGTGTACACATAAACAACTTGTGTGAACAAGGGCTTATTGCGCCATTGTTGTTTTGTGGGTTGATGGGAAAGGCTGGAGTGCAAGTCCCCAACAGATTAGTGTGGTGTCGCTGCAAGAAAAACGGATTTTAAGAAGAAACCATGAGTCACTTGTGTCATTCTGGAGCCATTGTTCTCTCTCTCGCTCTCTTTCATCACTCTTTCCTCATCTTATCTTCTCTTTCTTTCACAATCCTCATTTCTCCTCTCTGGCTTTCACTTTCCTCTCCTATTTCTATTTATCTCTTAAAATCTTTTATATTTAAATGTATGTATATATTTTATTTTGCTTTCTACATTCCAATACATCATGTTTTTTCTTTACTTTATTTACTCACCCATGCCGTCTAAAGCAGTAAGACTTCATACCGGTCACTATGTTCCATAAACAGGCTTCTTCCAAGCTTTAAAAAAAGTGACATGAAGTGGTGCATCATTTTTATTCTTTTTTCATTTTTTATAATATTCCAAGCCTTCTGAAGTCATGATTCCTTTGCATGAGAAATAGATTGAAATTTAAGTCATTGCTAACTAAAAATCTCACTGTTCTTTTCTTTAAATCATTCGTTCAATTCAGTGAATCTTTAAAAAATTCAGTAAAAAATTAATTGATGATTTAGACAGATTGTGTTTTAGTATTCAGCTGACTAGGTTATTCAGTTGCAGCGATTCTCAAATGGCTGATGGGAAGATCATTTTAATTCTCAAGTAATGATTTGGTCTGTTTCTCTTACAATTCTATTGCATATCTCCATATGATGAGTGGAGTCCCATGAACCCTTTTTTTGATTTTAAAGAACAGTTCAAAAAAACAATAAACAATCTGTCATTAATTACTCACATCATGTTGGTCCAAACACACGAGTCCTGCAATCATCTTCAGAACACAAATTAAGATATTTTTTGATTGAATCCAAATTGTTGAAAAATGTTTGAGTGAATTATCGCTTTAAATGTTTATTGTGCATTTATTTTTGAAACTTGAAAACTTTATTCTCCATTCTATATGTAAATTCATGGAGAAGAGCAACCGGTACGCTCTTCAAAATATCTTCTTTTTTTATGTTCAAGAGAGGAAAGAAAGTCACACAGGTTTGGAACAACATAAATGATGAGAGACTATTCATTTTGGGCCTAAAATAAAATAAAAAATCAAGTTTCCAAATGCAATCTCGTAATATATCCGTCACTGAAACATCACATTGTGTCTGTGGAGAGGCTGGCCGACAAACACCACTCTCCTACTTTGAGCGCTCATGTTTTTCGCCTTCCGTCTCTGCTTTTTCTTACGCATGTCCTCGTTAATGTCCGCTTTTCTTCCCCAGTCTTCTGTTGACCGTTTCCTCTTTTCATGTGCAGCTCCCCTTCCTCCTCTCTCCTTCACAGTGTCAAAAGGGAAGTAGGAGATTTTGGCCATAGCAGACTCAGCAGTGCCTTTAGTTCCCTACGTAGTCACAAACCCCTCAACAGAAGATCTAGCAGAGCTTAGTTGACAATCCAGAGATATTTATCTACCCCACCAAACCTGCAGCCATGTAAGTATCCGTCTGATCTGATAGTTTACTGTTTGAACGAGAGTATTGAGGGAAGGAAGTTTATATTAGCAGTAGTTGTCGTAGAAGAGCAATTGCATGCATTAATACTGATATGGATGTTAATTAAATATGATACATATTAATAAAAGTACAATGTTCAGGCATATTTAAGACCATATGCCAGTTGTTCATTGGGTCATGGACTGATTGACCTTTTAGCTCACATCTGTGTGTATCTGAGGGTGGCACAGGATCGTGGCAGCTGGCTGAACATCTGGGGCTGATTTTATCATGATTTGTGGGCGATCTTTGGCAGATCTTTATTTCAAATATTAGACAAGTTTAGACAAGCGATGCATGGTGATTTGGTAATGCTCGATTGGTTAAGTTCTTAAAATAAATTAGACGTCCATGGCTTGGATGTTTAGCGGGGTCTATTTGATTTCATGTTATTTCTACAATATTTTCTGTACAGTATGGATCAGGATTAGGTGCAATGGTTGATCCGATGTGAACGGGAACAAGGCTAATGCGTACTTTGATGTAAATAGATCAGCCAACAAAACATACAAAATGTGTTTTAGCAGAGTATAGAAAGTCCAGAAAACATTGGTAGTGAAATTCAGATGTGACCTATGACATACTGTACTTAATTTCCATTGTCCTGGCAATGGCAGTGGTCCAGGGAATTACAAAAAAAAGAAAAAGTGCAATTGCCAGGGTTGGAAACGTAATGGAAATTAATAGGATCGTTAAAAAGTCATTGGAAAAAGTGTGTGTGTGTGTATCCATCTTTGTGAGTGCAGTCTCTATAATATGCTTTTGACATTCCTCATCTAGTCATCATAAACATGAAGGTAACTGAAAAATCATGGAAGTTCACTGGCCAGAGAAGTCCTTATTATGGGTCAAATTAAGCTATGGGAAGCTGACATGATGAAATGAGCTTTCATCAGCAAGTGCTTTTGTCTTTTCACAGTGAATATGAGAAAGCTGTATGATGTGACACAATCGCAACAAATCAGAACATAACTTTATTACATTTAATAATTTTATCTTTAGTGAGCATAAGAGCTTTTAATAGCATCTTATTAACCATAACTTCTATAACCTTACCAACGTTTTGAGTAGTATAAATGTGGAGGAGGGGTTTGGACCAATGAGAGGCAGGTCTAACCTTGTTGTATCATTGCTTCATATTTGGTTAGGACACAGTGTGAAATAATTTTGTAAGTTCGAGTGTTTTGCAAGGTGATTTTTCCAGGATTTGTGCACTTATATTCTGTCCAGGTTGTTTGCTTGCCTTGAATTTTTATTTTGTTGAAAATGTTTTTTTTTTTGTTTTTTTAATCTCCACCTTAACGATTATTAAAAACCCTAACGTTTCACGTTCTGCTACCATATGCTAATTTCGGTAGATGATTACACTTAACATGCTTGTATGAATTAGCCTAATTCATAAAACACAAAGTCATAGATTTAACTGTGAGCATTTGCTTGATGTGACTAATATAAAATCTGTTTCTCTTTTTCTCCCTCACCGTTCTCTCTCCCTATTTGTGTGTCTGTGTGCGTCTTACTGTTGCCCTGTTTGTGTGTTCCTGTGCTTTCCGGCCTGTGCTGTATGTGTTTGTGTGTGAAGGAGAGGTCCGCGGCCTGCGGGGGGATGACATGCATGTGTCCAGGCATTTAACATCATTGAGGATTTTAAGACTAGTAGGCTGCCCTCCGCCAAGCCATGATGGACATTCTGGTAACTGGCCTTTTTCTTTCATTGCTGTTTGTGTTTGCAGTGTTTTTGTGGTGGTTCACTGGATTGAAGAGTGTTTTGATGTGCTTCGTCCATTTCGGTTATAATGTGACGTCCTGATAAGATAGTGACGAAAACTGTTTGACGTATTCAAGTCCTCGTAGAGTTGCATTTTTTAAAAATGAGGTCACAGTGATGCCACAGAACAACTGTTTGTGTTCCCCAGAGAAACTTTCTGTGAACGGTTCTGAAAAGAACCGTATTTATCAGTTCGAAGAACACTGCAATAATCAAAAGAACATTTTTCCACTATAAAGAATGTTTTGTGAAATGGAAATGTTCCGTGGAAACGTAGATACCAATAAAGAACCCATTCTTTCACAGTGGAATTGGACATTTGAATTCCTGTATGAACTTCCTTCTGTGAAACTTGGAATATACTTTGAGAAAATACAATGGAAGTCAGTGGTGACTAAAATTCAGTTACCAAACGTTTTTAAAATATGAAAAGCTCATTTGCAAAAACATTTAAAAAAAATTTTGACATTACGTTTTTTTATTGCGTATTCCAAATAATATAAATCATACCACAAATAGGTTGATTTGATTAAGTAATTATAAAACAAAATTAAAGTTTAATTATTATAATGTTTTTTCCATATAAAAATCTGATTTCTAGCAAAAACAGATATCTCCACATTTCATGTTTTAGAGTAAAAAAACACTTGTTTTAATCTTTGTAATCTCTTCAAATGGCAATGTAGATGACTGACAAACGTTGTTGTGATCATAGACTATATGGATGTGATTACACGCAATACACAGAGCTTTTCCCTCACCATTGTAAGGCTCTTTTTTTTTTCAAGGATCTGTGAAATCATTTCAGCTTTTATTTCCCTTTTACACCCTGAAGAAAATATCACTGGCTCAATTATCCATCCTCGATCAACTCGATCGACTTCAGTGTTGGGGGTAACAGATTACAAGTAATTATTTTTTATGCAACTCGCATTCCTCATTATTGTGTATGCATTACTTTTAAAATGAACTTTGAAAGTAGCCTTGTCACCTAACCTGAATACAGCGCGCTGATTGGCTCAAATGCACTTTACGGCTTCTGTTCCAAAACACCTAGGGCACTTGTCGGCTTCTGCAGTAAAACGTAAATTCGCAGTGTCTTTGAAGTGGACAATACCAGCTTTTTTGACAAAACTGGTTTTGGGTTCAGATCATACTATGTGTGGAGAATAACGTACAGCAATTAGCTCCTTTTTTTACAGTGGTGTTTATCGTTTTTTGCAGAGGAAAGAAAGGCATACAAGGTAACAACAACCTGAGGGAGGCTAAAAGGTTTTTGTGTGAACTATTTAAATGTTTTGGATTTTTTGATAAAGCTACCAATAGGATTGAAGCACTTCCAGCTCAGTCCATTCCAGAGGTTTTCCCTTCAAAATCATGGCAGAAAATGTGAAACTCCGTCTGGTCCTGCTCATATATCAGCAATCCTCTTGACGTTTAACGTTATTTGCGTTTTCTTTTCTTCATTGACAAGGCTGTTTGTGTTTCATTTACTTGAGTATTCTGGTAATTGCTGAATTCATCTCTCACCTATATTCTCCTCTCCACACATCCCATCTAGTATCCACTGCTATGTTATCCTCTGCTTATTAATCTTCTTTTTTCCTTTTTGACTCCTTTCCTTTCCAATTCCATACACACAAACACACACCAATTTATCAGAACCTCCCATAAACGTATTTCAAGCGAGCCTACATTAGGCTATTTACAACTACTTTTGCTACATCCCTGTAGACATGTTTTTGTGTTTTTAATTAAAGCTCTAGAAAGCAATCATAGCATTTTAAATGTTTCGCTAAATTCCTGTCATTTAAAAAAATGCGCTACTCCTCAAAATCACACACATGCCTTCTTTGCTAGTCTCGTTCTGTCAGTGCTCCCTGAACAGCTGAGATGGATGGAAAACAAGAGATCCAGAGATCTTCATCAAGAGTTGAAGACTGCTAGAAAGCTGAGACAGCACAAAGGACAGAAAGGAGAAGTCAGCAGGGGGAGGGAGTGATAAGTCACATGATTCATGGCCAGTCTGCCATGGCATCTGGATAAAGTTAGAGGAAAGCAAGATTTAGATCTAAAAACAGACAAGCAGACAGACATTCATTCTATTTGTGTGTGTGTGTGTGTGTGTGTGAGGGAGTTTTCCTCTTGTCTTTAACAGCACAGAGCAGCTTACTCATATCTCCAGAAGTTTATTTAGTTGAACATCCTTCTGCAGAGCTCCT